>NW_014577424.1:23521-29190 GCF_000485595.1 Priapulus caudatus
AGGCAAACCGTGACCAGTTCGTGCTTTCTCACACATGCGACAGGCAGGCCCGGGCCCACGGCACACCCGGGAAAAACAGCGGACAGGCCTGCCGCCCGACCGGACACCCGAGGAGTTACACTCGGTAGAGCACAGACCCCGTTTCCGCCGAGGACAGCACCCACAATGCTACCGAGCTGGGGCATGAGAATCTGTCACCGGAACCCCGGGAAAGTAGTCCAGCAGGGGCCAATGGCAAGTTGCTCTTCGCTTCACCCCGACCTCTCCGCTGTTTTTGGCCACGAGTAGCCACTGGCATAAGTCCCAAGCTAATTTTCGCCAGGCTATTGGGTGGTGTAAGCTAAAACAAAGTTCCCCCCGACATAACGTAAGGTAATGGGTAAGTAGTGCATATGCCAAACAAGCGAAAACCAGGAACGAACGCAACTGCGGTTAAACGCTGCGCGAGAACGTGAGGTATGGGTAAAGCTTGATGGCGATCCAACAAGCGAAACCCAGTGACGACACGTTAGGTGCTTATGCTACTTGTTATACTGACTTAGGCACGTGTTGCCTTGTTGGACTCTCGGGGACGATTAAACCGTCTACCGAGTGTTACAATCTGTCACGGCACCAAGTAACGTTTTTTCCCCGTTACGTGGACTCTCCACTGTTCGACCACTGGATGTACACGTCGCACGAACGAAACAACATCAACTCAATAAGTGAAAGTGTTTTACGCCGGGAATAGGTCCGGGGCTTTTATTCCGCTGCTGGTCAATCCGAGCAGACTGTGGCCATAAAAAGAAAACGTATAAATATTCGCTCGCAGCTGATAAGGCCCGATGATATAGCGAACAAGATACAACTAGGCGCAAGGCCTCAGCCAAAACGATCCTCTGTAGAGAGGGTCCAAGTCCTTGCAGAGATCGCCTGAGATTTGCTTCGATGCTGTATCTTGCGTTCGTGTGCTCCTCTCGCGACGGATTCGCTCCTGGTGATGTCTGCCTGGTTCACAGGGCAGCCTGCCGTGAACTGATACTGAACTCACTGCCTGAACTGGAGCTGTGCTAAAACATGAACTGCCGCTGGCTCTGGAGCACTGGTATTTATACGGTCAGAGCAGGCACGTCACGCACGAGACCGACGTGACACGCACGTCGCTTCAGCGCGTGTCACGTAAGTCAGCTTCCAGACTGACCCGTCACGCTGCTTTAACGTGACCCGCACGCCGCTTTCAGACGGTGACACGTGGTCAGCTTCACCCGTGACAAGCACGTCGGCTTCGACTGACGTACGCGGCTTCGGACGCTGACGCACGTCGAGCTTCGGACGTGACGCACGTCGCGCTTTCGACCGTTGACGCACGTCGATTCACTGTGACCGCGCGTCGGCTTCGGACACGCTCGTGGCCAGCACGTGCATTTGCCCTTCCATGTGGGGGTGAGCCCCCTCACATCCCCGGGCTTCTGGACGTGCCGCCTAGAGCAGAACGCGGGTGAATCTGATGCTGCGCGCAGATCCGAAATGTCGTTACCATATATATATAATTAATATACTATATATGTGCATGTTATGTGCACTCTATTCTCTCCAACGGAAACAAATGCTCGTGCATATATACTCGGTGGAAATTCTACGATGGAGGGCACGCAGGCAGACGCAGTCTGGCATAATAATGTGCGACCAACTTTTGTCAAACATTAACGAACTCGGAAAAATACAATTAGACAGTAGAACAGGAGTGTGGCCGAGTGTGGCACTCTGCCAGACATTATAAAATTCATCGCCACGACCGAAAGACTGGAAATTTTTACAAGCATACATGATTAATGAAGTCGATCTTACGGTGTGGCATTAATTTGTCATGCTTGTTGTTGTGAAGTGGAAACACCGATGTGAAAAGATTGTACCAATTAATTTGATGGCAATCATTTCACTAATTTAATTTTAATCAAGACGTGCTTAAGTGAATACATTAGTCATGACAATGAATATGCATATACATTCATGCGTTTCTTTGTGCGCACAGCCAATAGTTTAGAGCGATCAGAATTTCCTGTGCCCCCTGCAATATGCCACACGTGTTTTCGTCATAGATTGGGAAAACGTTATTGGAAATATACGATGAATGTATTTGAAGATACTATAATGATATCGCATTGAGCTCGCTAGTGATATAGTATTGGAGAGTGTCTGCGACATACGTTGTTGAAACTTCCTAGTGACATACGTTGTTCAGGAGGGCCTCTATTGATGCACATATTCGAGGCTCCTAGTGATACACGGATAGAGACATCACAGCCTCTCATTGTGACACCGTATGAGTAAAAGCTTCGTAGTTTGTCTTCACAAGTTCATATGTTTTATGGAGGAAGGCTACACGCATGAGAATCCTTCTCGTCAGTCCTGCTACGATTGATTGTCCGTCGTAATCGGTTAACGCTGGCCATTTTACAGATTTCATATTTACCGAGTGACAAAGCGTCCAGTGAGAACGCGAATAGCCGCGTCGCCTACGCTTTACGGTTGTTTGCATACGGTCAATTAATCTGGCCTCTGGTCCTCATCAATGCACTGGTCATCATTGCCTGCGCACAATGCTCATACGGATGTGTAAACGCAACTGCGTGTGCTATAAAGCAGCCGACGCTGCGTGCGTGACACAAACGTGAAATGCAAAACGAGCGCACCTGGCACGAGTGTTGTTTGTTTCACGCACGCGTCACGCTCGAGAAAGACCTGCGCGGTGCCGACGGTCTGACGGAGTCCGCTATGCGGTACTAACACAGCGATACCTGTCGCCAGCAAACCTAACCATTAATGTCCTTATTAGGACGTTTACAATGCTGCAACGACGATATGCTGTTTAAGACCCGTATCGCCAGCCGAGGCGGAGACACAATATAAGCTATATCAATTTTTTATTCATGCATTGCAGCGGCGGGTCGCCGTCGCAGCGTGCGGCGCCACGTCTGGCGGCCGAAAATCGTTACTGCCGGAGGCCCTGGTGGCCCCGGCGTGCGTCGGCAAATCATTCCCCGATCCGTTCACAACGGGGCCACGCCGTGCAGCCAACAAGACGACGACGCGGAAATCGTTTTGTTGCGATTCGATTCGAATCTCGACAAAGCTCGCTCGTTATATCGGCTTGTTTTCCGCTCCAAGGCTGGTTCCATTACGCGCAATCGAGGGGGAAATGTGATTATTTGTTGGCGTATGAAATACCAGCTTGTCGCACGATTCCAGGCGTTTGGCGCGACATTCACACATCCGGCGAATCGTAGCTTTGAAGGAAACCATGATATTATTTCGTATCGAAATAATGTCTATACATCTCTATTTTAATTGCGTTAGATCGGCGTACAAATTGTCATCGATTGGTATGGCGACGAGGCGACAAGGGCGCCATTGGCCCCTGTACATTAGCATCAGGGGAAGAGGCCGTGGTTCGATGCTGCGTCCGAAGTGAAACTGCTGTGATCGATTTTACCATGCACATTCCCTTCGGCAATGCCCCCTAACCTTTTTTCAGCGAATAAGTTTGACCGAAAACATTGCCTTGCGATCTTAGGCAATCACAGACCCCGTATCCCATTTGCTCGTGTACTTTAGCACAGCAGCAGGGAATTGCAGAATGCTGTGGCTGGATATGCTGGCTGGGAATCTATATTATATACTCCTGATAATATTCGCTTATATTCATCGTAATTTGAAAGTATCGAGCGTGTAAGATCCTTCTAAAACTCGCGCATTACGCCATCTATGACGATATAGACGACATATAGATCAGAACAAATAAACACCTTCGTTTTAGGTGTTTAATTAGCTCTTGATACAATATATAATATATAGACGATATGCGATGTATATATCGATATATATATATCAGAAGTAGATAATAGGGAATATTCCCTATTATCTACTTCTGATGTATATGCGTCTATCGGCTGATATAGACGGCAGGTTCTAATCACGCCGTGTGATGTTCCTGCTACCGTGCAGATACAAGCATGCTGCGTATACCAGGTGCAGCTATCCACGCGGCTGCCTGCCAGATGAGAGCGGAGAGAGAGAGAGAGAGAGATAAGAGAGAGAGAGAGAGAGAGAGAGAGAGAGCGCGCGAGGTGTGATGAGAGAGAGGGAGAGCTAGTACGCGTATCGTCTCCTTGTGGCCTGCACGATAGGGGAAGGGGAGAGGGGAGGAGCGGAGGGGGAGAGTTGATATTTATCGCTGCTAATTAGGGAGCGCGTACATGAGCATCTGCCACGGGGAAGGATTCCGGCGACGGTGGAGAGAAACACGTTGCGAAGCATAATTTTATGCCGATTCAAGATGGGACGGCGTGTAGATCGCGCGCTCTTCTCCTCTCTCTCTCTCTCTCTCTTCTCTCTCTCTCTCTTCTCTCCCCTCCTCTCTCTCTCTCTCTCTCTGCTCTCTCTCTCGTCCTGCTCTCTGCTCTCTCTCGCTCTCTCTCTCTCTCTCTCTCTCTCTCTCGTTCATTCTCTCTTTCTCCCGTCTTCTCGCGCGCTCTCTCTCTGTTTCTCTGTTTCTCTCTCTCTCTCTTTCTCGTTCATTCTCTCTTTCTCGCTCTTCTCGCGCTCTCTCTCTCTCTCTCTCTCTCTCTCTCTCTCTCTCTCTCGCTCTCGCTCTCCTTTTCTCTTTCTCTCGCTCTCGCTTTCTCTCTTCCTCCCCTTCTCTCTCTCACTCTCTCTTTCTCTTCTCTTTCTTCTCTCTCTCTCCCCCCTCTCTCTCTCCTCTCTTCTCTCTCCTCTCTTCTCTCTCTCTCCGTGCCTCGCTCTCCTTTTCTCTTTCTCTGCTCTCTCGCTTTCTCTTTTCTCCCTCCCCTTTCTCTCTCTTCACTCTCACTCTCTCTCTCTCTCTCTCTCTCTCTCTCTCTCTCTCTCTCTCTCTCTCTCTCTCTCTCTCGTCTTTCTCTGACTCCTCTCTCTCTCTCTCCACGTACACGCACTACGCGTCACTTCTCTCTCAAGCATCTCTTATCTCCCCTCTGGATTTTCGCGGGCGTGCATTCCATCCTGCTCTCCCCGCGGACCCGGTCGACATCGCCGTACATCGCAGTGCTCTGCCATGCTTGCCAGGCTAACGATGATATACTCTCTCTAGCAGCTTGTCTTCTAATGTAAATCTATATGTATAATGTAAATCTGATGGTGCGCCTGCCTGTAATAACACCCGACGCACCGCGGCGTTGCGTTGTGTGAAACCTTTCCACGGAGTATCACAAGGAGGCTTGTAGTATTTTGTATGTTGCATGTTGCATGTTGTATGTTGCATGTTGTATGTTGTATGTTGCATGTTGTTTGTTGTATGTTGAATGTTGCATTTTGTATGTTGTATTTTTATGTTGTATGTTTTATGTTGCATGTTGCATGTTGTATGTTTTATGTTATATGTTATATGTTGCATGGTGTATGTTGCATGTTGCAAGTTTTATGTTGCATGTTGTACGTTTTATGTTGTATGTTGCATGTTGTATGTTTTATGTTATATGTTATATGTTGCATGGTGTATGTTGCATGTTGCAAGTTTTATGTTGCATGTTGTACGTTTTATGTTGTATGTTATATGTTGCATGGTGTATGTTGCATGTTGCAAGTTTTATGTTGCATGTTGTACGTTTTATGTTGTATGTTATATGTTGCATGGTGTATGTTGCATGTTGCAA
>NW_014577424.1:29671-49097 GCF_000485595.1 Priapulus caudatus
TATATATATATATATATATATATATATATATTGTATTAAGAGCTAATAAACACCTAAAACGAAGGTGTTTATTTGCTCTTGATCGTATAATGTCGTCTATATCGTCGTAGATGCGTAATGCGCGAGTTTTAGAAGGATCTTACAACGCTCGATACTTTCAAATTACGATGAAATATAAGCGAATATTATCGGGAGTATATAATATAGATTCCCACCCAGCATTCCAGCCACAGCATTTTGCAATTCCCTGCTGCTGTGCTAAAGTACACGAGCAAATGGGTACGGGGTCTGTGATTGCCTAAGTCGCCCAAGGCAATGTTTTTCGGTCAAACTTATTCGCTGAAAAAAAGTTAGGGGCATTGCCGAAGGAGATGTGCATGGTAAAATCCGATCACAGAGTTTCACTTCGGACGCAGCATCGCACCACGCCCCTTCCCCCTGATGCTAATGTACAGGGGCAATGGCGCCCTTGTCGCTCGTCGCCATACCAATCGATGACAATTTGTACGGCCGATCTAACGCAATTAAAATAGAGATGTATAGACATTATTCGATACGAAATAATATCATGGTTTCCTTCAAAGCTACGATTCGCCGGATGTGTGAAATGTCGCGCCAAACCGCCTGGAATCGTGCGACAAGCTGGTATTTCATCCGCCAACAATTAATCACATTTCCCCCCTCGATTGCGCGTAATGGAAACCAGCCTTGGAGCGGAAAACAAGCCGTATAACGAGCGAGCTTTGTCGAGATTCGAATCGAATCGCAACAAAACGATTTGCCGCGTCGTCGTCTTGCTGGCTGCACGCGTGGCCCCGTTGTGAACGGATCGGGGAATGATTTGCCGACTCACGGGGGCCACCAGGGCTCCGGCAGTAACGATTTTCGCCGCCAGACGTGGCGCCGCACGCTGCGACGGCGACCCGCGCTGCCAATGCATGAATAAAAAATTGATATAGCTTATATTGTGTCTCCGCCTCGGCTGGCGATACGCGTCTAAACAGCATATCGTCGTTGCAGCATTGTAAACGTCCTAATAAGGACATTAATGGTTAGGTTTGCTGGCGACAGGTAATCGCTGTGTTAGTACCGCATAAGCGGACTCCGTCAGACCGTCGGCACCGCGCAGGTCTTTCTCGACGTGACGCGTGCGTGAACAAACAACACTCGTGCCAGGTGCGCTCGTTTGCATTTCACGTTTGTGTCACGCACGCAGGTCGGCCTGCTTATAGCACACGCACGTTGCGTTACACATCGTATGAGCATTGCCGCCAGGCAATGATGACCAGTGCATTAATGAGGACCAGAGGCCAAAGTTAATTGACCCGTATGCAAACAACCGTAAGCGTGAGCGAGCGGCTATCGCGTTTCCACTGGACGCTTTGTCCACTCGGTAAATATGAAATCCGGTAAAATGGCCAGCGTTAACCGATTACGACGGACAATCAATCGTAGCAGGACTGGACGAGAAGGATTCTCATGCGTGTAGCTTCCTCCATAAAACATAGAACTTGTGAAGACAAACTCGAAGCTTTACTCATACGTGTCACATGCAGAGGCTGTGATGTCTCCATCCGTGTATCACTAGGGAGCCTCGAATATGTGCATCAATAGAGGCCCTCCTGAACAACGTATGTCACTAGGAAGTTTCAACAACGTATGTCGCAAGAGACTCTCCAATACGTATATCACTAGCGAGCCTCAAATGCGTATATCATTATAGATATCTTCAAATACATTCATCGCTATATTTCCAATACGTTTGTCCCAATCTATGACGAAACACGTGTGGCATATTGCAGGGGGCACAGGAAATTCTGATCGCTCTAACTATTGGCTGTGCGCACAAAGAAACGCATGAATGTATATGCATATTCATTGTCATGACTAATGTATTCATCTTAACACGTCTTGATTAAAATTATAATTAGTGAAATGATTGCCATCAAATTAATTGGTACAATCTTTTCACATCGGTGTTTCCACTTCACACCAACAAGCATGACAAATTAATGCCAACACCGTACAGATCGACTTCATTAATCATGTATGCTTGTAAAAATTTCCAGTCTTTCTGGGTCGTGGATGAATTTTATATGTCTGGCAGCTGCCACACTCGGCCACACTCCTGTTCTACTGTCTAATTGTATTCTTCCGGTTCGTTAAGTTTGACAAAAGTTGGTCGCACATTATTATGCCAGACTGCGTCTGCCTGCGTGCCCTCCATCGTACCAGCACTTTCCCGCCGAGTCATCTCCACTGCCGCAAGCTCTCTTCGTTTCGCTTGGCGGCGCCTCGAGCCTAAGCATTACCCATAACATGCCATACTATGCGTATGACTATTTACTCAATCTACTACTATATATCCTACCTATATTTCATCTACTCATACTATCATATATATTATCATACTAGAAGCTAAACGGCACCACGAACACCATGTACAGATTAAAGCACAAAATCAATTTAATCACGCACATCAGCGCCGTGCCTCTCTCAACATCTCAATTCAACAGCTTTATGAGTTAATCTTTCTTCAATGCAGACATGGAAATAGCGCCCACTCTTATTTTGACTTGTTTATATATCATATACTATATATATTATATATATAATTACTATATATATATCTATCTATATATCGGTGGTATGTACATATATATGGGTGCGTATGTTACATATAATTATGGCTATGCTGTGGCGCACTACAATCCGCAAGTGGCAGCACCCCAAGTCTGTGGCGTAACAGTATTAATTTCGTGCTGTCAGTAATGATTACGTAGTTATACACTTAGATCTTCTTTAACGCCGAGGAATAGGGGCGTTCAGCTCTCAGCATTACCCGCGCTTACCATGAATGATGTTTTAGGCGGTATGCGTTGTAGCAAATCCTGTAAGGTCTGCCACAGTAAGATTTCCATGGATGATTTTTGCATGTGTAGAACTGCCTAGCCGTATTAGATTCTTGGCCCTATCTTTGTACTGCCATTGTCTTACACGCTTAGCCATTCATTCGGTTTGCCCGGTTTCATATTCGCGAATATGTATTTATATGCGCGTCTATTATAATAATATAATTACGATCGATTATCTGCCATAAAACAGACGGAAAACGATGAACACACTCGTCGATGTCGGCTCTCAAGTGCGCTGCATGCCACTCGTGTTTATGTCTGGGTACGCGTTAGCTCTAGAACTATTGCCTTCGCTCCTGGCATAGCCTGTAAGTTCTAGAGCTAGGTCTTTGCCGTGCAAGCATTCAGCAATGCGTGCATTGAGGGCGTTCTATACGATGTTCTACCGAATCAGTCTATCCAGCTTCTCTGCATTATGTCATTATTACTGAGCAGATTGGCGAGGCTGTGGTCGGTCCATTCTCATCGCCTTGCCCTCATTGGAATGGCTTTTCTTAGGGGCGTGGTGTGATCGGCGTGGCCGGCCATCGTACGCAGCCAAAGGCATGCCTAATTTCGCTGTTATTTGCCATAATGGGGATTATGCGACGTTGCGGAGTGTTTGGGAATACGATAATGCGATGCTGCGTGCGTGCGTGTGTGTGTGTGCGTGTGTGTGCGCGCGCGTGTGTGTGTGTGTGTGTGTGTGTGCGTGTGCGTGCGTGCGTGTGTGTGCGTGTGTATGTGTGTGTGTGTGTGTGTCGTGTGTGTGTGTGCGTGCATTAGCGTGCGTGTGTGCGTGCGTGCGCGCGTGCGTGCGCTGCGTGCGTGTGCGTGTGCGCGCGCGCGTGTGTGTGTTGATGGTGGGATTGTTGCGGATGCAAACATCTGCTAAAATACGATTAGCGTTGTGCATCTGTGTGGTAGGTGTCTAAGCTTTTGTCATTGGGGACCTACTGACTCACTATAGGTCCTACTGCTAGCTAGCTCCAGGCCTGTGGCAGAGCGAAGGGCTATGGTTCTAGAGCTAACTGCGAGCGAACTCGTTAACGAAACCTTGGCTGTTTGACGAAATGGATGTTTCATCGTCGAGCAAAGAACTCTTCTCTGGTGAATGCGTTGCGAGCAGAACGCATTACGAGCAGAAATTTACCAAATGTAAAGCGCCCATGTTTTCGCTATTCATTTTAATCCTGTTTGAATACACGATGTAAAATACATTTGTCTCATTAACTCCTGATATACATATACATACATATACATATACATATAGCATATACATATACATATACATATACATATACAAACATACACTACACATAACTATACATACTACATATACTTAATATACATATACATATACAATAATAACATATACATATACATATACATATACATATACATATACATATACATATACATATACATATACATATACATATACATATACATATACATATACATATACATATACATATCATATACATATACATATACATATACATATACATATAGCCTTCATACATATACATATATACATAATAGATATCTCTAATACATAATACATATACATATACATACACATACAGATACATAATACATATACATATACATTACATATACATATACATATACATATCAATTATACATATACATATACATATACATATTACATATACCATATAACATATATCATATACATATACATATACATATACATATACATATACATATCATATACATACTACATATACATATACATATACATATACATATACATATACCATATAATAATACATTATACATATGCATATACATATACATATACATATACATATACACTATACATATTCATATACGATATACATTACATATACATATACCATATACATATACATATACATATCATATACATATACATATACATATACATATACATATACAACTCTAATTGATTTTATCTTGATTTGTCTACCTTACAAGGATGTGCCTGTGTTAACACGAGAAAGCCTTGGGTTCTTGTAATGACAATGCTGCCATGAAATGGCGGAGCATTACCAAGTCGAAACATCAACACGATGCCTCTTACTGCGCAGTATCTCACACTACGTTGTGATTTTCCTATTTACACGTAAAATGTATAAGTGTGTGTTTGGCACGTGCGAATAGAAGCGAGTGCGCACGTATATAACATTTAAACAACCACGTTTCTGCAAATCCTACTAAAGTACTTCGTGGCTTATAGCTGGTATCCCTTATTCATGCAGAGAAATAACGCCATGTACAATTACTCTGTCGTAAACCAACTTCTACAGATAGAGCCTTTGGTAACACATCGAATCATTTACCACTTTTCTACGTGAAGAATGCGCTGTGAGAGTGTCATTAAATTTCGGTACACTCTGTAAGTGACATCCTGGTTCCCTCTCTAACACCGCGATCGAAATGTATCTTCCACGTCTACGTCGGCTCGCACGCATTCCCGCTACCCCCTTCCCGATGCTTCTATGAAACGAACAGCTTCTCTCGCCGATGTTCGCCTCGCAGAGATGCGCGTCTTTCATCTAGCCGCCGTCGTCGTTGACGTCGTCCATCTGTTTCGCATCGCGGCCGGTGCGCGCCCTTGTTGCGGCGACGTTACCACCTCGTCTGTCATCAGGTAAACGGTCGTCTGACTTGCCGCCTATGATCGCCTGCATCGCCGGCGGCGGCGCGGTCGGGTCCACTCGCGCCAAACATCCGTCTTCTGTCGAATGAGTCGAGGTTTCGATCTTAATGAGAACCGTACGGTGAGAAAAAGTGGATGCCGAGTATCGCCGGCATGAGCTAGCGACGAAACTAGAATGCGTGTGAAAGTGAGAAATCGTGAGTGAGAAAGCGTGAGTGCGAAAACGTGAGTGAGAAATCGTCAGTGAGAAAACGTGAGTGAGTGAGAAACTGTGAGTGAGAAACAGTAAGTGCAAAATCGTGAGTGAGAAATCGTGAGTGAGAAATCGTGAGTGAGAAATCGTGAGTGAGAAAACGTGAGTGAGTGTGAAACCGTGAGTGAGTGAGAAATCGTCAGTGAGAAACCGTGCGTGAGAAAACGTCAGTGGGAAATCGTGAGTGAGTGAGAAACTGTGAGTGAGAAATCGTGAGTGAGAAACCGTGAGTGGAAAACCGTGGGTGAGACGCCGTGAGTGAGAAACCGTGAGTGAGAAATCATGAGTGCGAAAACGTGAGTGAGACACCGTGAGTGAGAACCCGTCAGTGAGAAAACGTGAGTGAGTGAGAAACTGTGAGTGAGAAACCGTGCGAGAGTGAGAAAGCGTGAGTGAGTGAGAAACCGTGAGTGAGAAAGCGTGAGTGAGAAACCGTGCGTGTAAAACCGTCAGTGAGAAACCGTGAGTGAGTGAGAAACTGTGAGTGAGAAACCGTGAGTGAGAAACAGTAAGTGTGAAACCGTGAGTGAGAAACCGTGCAAGAGTCTTAAAGTCGAAGCCTGACTTCACAGCAGCGGCACGGACCAACGTGTCTATGTGTGTGTATAGAGTGTATAATGTAGACGGAATATTAGTGGCAAAGTATATTCAAAAGCCATAATCAGGAATCTATACTAAGAGCTTTGAGGGGGGTAGATCAAGGAATTCTGAAATGAAGGGGGCGGTCAATGGGAACCGGAGACGGGTTAAATCCACACAGACGCCTTTGAGAGAACACACTTGCAATCCGATGGATTTTACTATAGGTTTCTTTTTTTTTCTTTTTACTTGAGAGACATTTTAGCCACACTAGAAATTTCAGGCCTGCAGTCGAGATAGGTTTGGGCCCTAACTGTCTGGACCCTCTCAGGTTCCGCCTCTTGACCAGCTGACCAGGAAGTTTGATCAGGTTGATATCTTTAAGCCTAGCGCACACACCCGAGCAAAACGGAAAATTTTGTTTTCCAGCGTTTCGCGTTTCGCGTTCTGCTCGGCGAGCAAGCGCACACACGTGGGCCAGGCGCCGAGGCGCCGAGCCACATCGATGTGTCTGCAGCAAAACATTACAGAATACACTGGCGTACGCGCGCTGTCACATGACATCAAAAATAGCCATCCAATGGACATCAATTTTGGTTGGGTGTCAGTGTGATATTTTTAAGGTATGATTGGAGAACCGTCTTGTGGCGTTTTCGCCTGTGGTTGTGTAGCAGAAACTCGATTGACGCACACACCGAAGCCCAAAAACGTTCGCTCAGGCAAAAACACGCCGCGAATCAAACATTGCTTTGCCTTCAGCGAAACACGCTCAGCTGAGCAATGTTTTTTGTTTCTGAGAATCCGCACACAGCACAACATCGAGCGAAACACGTTTGTCCTACGCTTCAGGGTCTTTTCTTGCTCGGGGTATGTGCGTTGTGCTTAAAGCCTTCCTAGCAATGTTTGATTCGCGGAACGTCTGTTTTTCGCCTGAGAGCGTTACGTTTTGGCCGCGGTGCGAATGTGTGCAGGTCATGTTCTAGCTACACAGCGAAACGGCCCGACAGCCGACGGGTCTCCAATCAATTATCTTAAAAATATCACAATGACACACAAATTGGATGTACATTGGATGCGCTATTTTTGAATGTCATGGACAGCGCGCTGTACGCAGTGCTTTCTGATGTTTTGCTCAGCTGAATAGTGTGCTGACGGTCTGTGTCGTGGTTGGCGTGTGCCGCGTTGCTCGTCGCGAGCAGAACGGCGAAACGTTGGAAAAACAAAATTTCCCGTTGTCGTTTTGCTCGGCGGACGTGGTTGGGTGGGTGTTGCGGCGCTAGGCTTAACAGCATAATTCTTATACACCGGCGTGCATCAAAATGCCGTTCTTCCCATTTCATACTATGTAATGCATTACTTACATGCTCTAGAGTCTAGAGCATGACAGATGATTCAATCGAATAGGATTTTATAACGATGTATCTGATTGTGCGACTGTTTGTTCGACTAATAGTCCAGCAGATTAATTGAATATTTCAGCAGAATCTTTCAAATAATGATGCAAGCACCAAAATTGGTACGAATACTCCTCTGGAACTACTTTTTTTTAAAAGCCCGTTAGCATTAAAAAATCAATGCGCCGCATTTTTTAATTTGATTTTAAACTGTCAGGTGATTAGCCGTGTGTGCACTCCGCTTGTAACGCGTATACAAGTATAAACGCTTGTCTAAATTCAAGTAAATAACTCATTTCACTGTCGAAAGTATGGCTAGAAGTATCCCATGTTAAACGCTAGAACGTTTCACTCACACACACACACACACACACACACACACACACACACACACACACACACAACAACACACACACGCAAGGTAATAACGCACGCGCAGCAAAATAACCCCCCCCCTCCTGTTACAAGACGCACCACGCCCATTCCCGTGTAGATTCCTCAGTAACATATAATCGATTGAAAAAGGATGCCAGCGCCGAAGTCGAGAGAGCGACAATTCCAAATCTAGATTTAAAATGCTCGAGAGAGGGGGCAACACCCACAGGGCACGCTCATCGTCCCCGACGCCGACGTCAAACCACGTCCCCTCCGCCGACGTCACATCACGTCCCCCTGCCGACGTCACATCACGTCCCCCTGCCGACGCACGACATACGACACGGAGCGTCACCGACCCCCTCCCCCGCTTGCGCACAGCCCATGCGATCAGTGTGCACATGTGACAAATGACATATTTATCGCTTAGTTAGGCTCGGCGAGGGAAAATGAGCTTCTAGTCGATGCAGCAGCAGCAGCAGCAGCAGCAGCCACGAAGCTGCACCTATAGCACTCGCGCATGACTTGTCTCCTGCTGGCTGTCGGCAGGTTGTCGCTGCGCGCATTGTGAGCGGCGCACTTGTCACGGGGAGCAGCTGCAGGTGCAAATACGTCACGTAGGAGCGTTGACACTCTGACGGGCAGGAGGAAGTGTGCGAGAGTGTGCAGGAAGCGCGGAGAGGAGGAAGAGCCGAGCGTAGAAGAGAAGGAGATTTATAAGCGGAGATAGCGAGAGTAGTCGACGGTGATATGGGGAAGAAAGGACGCAAGAGGAAGGGAAAGGGAAAGTGCAAGGCGTCGCCCGACTCCGGTGAGTAACCTGATAGCGTTGATGCTACGTATCGCGCGGCCTGTCGGGATTGTGTGTGTGCGTGCGTGCGTTGCGTTGCGTGCCTGTGCGTGCGTGTGGTGTGCGCGCCAGCCGATCAGCTCGGGCGCTGGCCCCCGGAGCGCCGTAGCGGCGTGGCGGTGGGGCGCGTGGCGTGCGTCGCGCCTGCGCGGCGTGGTGTCGTGCGTGCGTGCGTTGGTGCCGTGCGTGCGTCCTAGGGGCCAGTGTGTCGCGCGCGTGCGTGTGTGTGAGTGTTTCTCGTTTGAGCTTACTCATTACTACGCTCGCCTCTGCGTTCCTATCGGGGTTTTATTACAACTGCGTGCACGTGGAAATACAAGTATGAGAATGAGAGCGCCCGACGTAAAAAATTAAATGTCAATGAATTGGCGCAGGGCGCGCATATGACGCACCCAGTAATCTAACGTTATGTTATCTTATGTTGATGAAAATCATCTTCAATTTCTATATTGTTTCATATATATATATTTCATCGACAATTTCTATATTGTTTTGTCAGGAAATCATTAACTAATGACCGTGGAGTATTCGGCGTGATGTCACGTTTGCTGTAAAGCTTTAGGAAAACACGTAACGAAAATAGAGCACGTTTTTCTCACAACTGTTGCTTGCTGAAACAACTCGTCCAGTAGTTATTGATATTTTGGCAAATATTTTTTGAATGCGGAGACGTCGTTTGCTTTGCTCTGCATATATAGCCAGGTTACGTGATCTGCACGGATTGGTATAATTGACGATAGCGTGCAAATTGATTAGGAAAGATACAAAAAAGACGTTTGGTGTAAGAGTACTACTACTAGCCAAAGTTGTGGCTGGATTGATGTCCGTCCACACCCCTAGGCACTTTTGTGTCCTACCTGTCCTTCTTGTGTTCGTGTACTTGTGTCCTAATGTGTCGTACCATTTGGTTTTTGTATTTCGGAACAAACTCTGCTAAAGAAGCTGTCTTTCGATCAGTAATGAGACAACGACGGTTTTTGACTTTAGCATTATTCTCAACTGATAATACGATCATGTAAAAACCACCATGTGAATGTAAAATACCATGTGAAGCTGTAATTACTGAGATTGTAATACAAAAATAAAAAAATTATCGCTTAATGTTAATTTCATTAACTTTATGAAAAAAAAATCTAATGAAACTTCGTTGTTACAGCTTTTATCAAGTAAACAATTGTAAAAAAACGAAGGCATTATATTTTTTTAGGATGTACGTATACATTGCGGTTACCAGGCTTGGTGCTGTGTCGGTAAGGAAATACGACCCTGGGCAGAGTGCGTCGTCTGCTATTGTAGTCTCCGATAACGTGCCTGGTTTACTTGGTAACAATGTCAATTATGAATCATCACCCACTGCCGACCTAGCTGTTAATCGTATTTGAGGTCTCGATCATCGCATGTTATTATCTGTGGATCATGCTTCCAGTCTGAAGGAAACGATGGGTTCGTCAATAAACCAT
This sequence comes from Priapulus caudatus, assembly GCF_000485595.1. Lineage (NCBI taxonomy): Eukaryota > Metazoa > Priapulida > Priapulimorpha > Priapulimorphida > Priapulidae > Priapulus > Priapulus caudatus. Next base: position 40,145 of record NW_014577424.1, read on the forward strand.
CGGAGCTTCTTACTATCTTGTCGAACCAGGCAGCTATATCATTTCTTCATAGTTTCGACGTAGTAAGAGATCATTCATGATTTCATTATTGCTATTATTCGTTATATTCTATTATTTCATTCTTCATTATTTCTATTATTCATAATTTCTATTATTTTATTTTGCTATTTTATTACTTTTATGCTTGCAGAAATTGAGAGGAGATGTAAATCTACCTGGAAGAAGTCGTATACCCCATTCCCCCCCCACCCACTTTGCGTTTGCTATGAGAATATCAGTCGTGTTTGTGAGTTGCCTAGTCCTATTGCGGTCGGCGGTCATCAAAGTCAGACAAATATGAGATGTCAGCCTAAGGATATAATATCGATAGTTTCTAACCCGCATTTTATCTGCAAAAACAGATCTACCACTCACTGGCAAATGTTCCACATTGCGCCGCTTAAAACTTAGATAGAATTGTTATGCTCTTTTGGTGGTCCGTTTGTTGTGTTGTAACGCCACACTTCTAAAGGTGAGCAGAAATTACACTGCATGTGCAATGGTTTACTGTAATCAGTGCAATATACCGAATATACAGATGCATACCTGATGTAAGTCAGTTCAACGCACAGTCGTAAAGTCAAATTATCGTACACATTGTCCGGGTATCGCCAGGTTGCTAGGGAAGTGGGCATTTATAACGAAATATGACTATTGATTTTAATGTTGGGTTATTTGTTTTATAGGGGAATACTCCATTTAATATTTCTGGTACTAGTCCCAGTTAATGCGACTGTAGATATTGCGTATATTTAATGTGAATAGGTGACATAGATTCAGAATAAAATATCTTATATATCTATTGTAATAGCTTAGCCTAAAATATATAATCACAGTGTCATACCATGTGAACGCATATCATATTTAATCCGTTTCCGCTATATGCATAACCAACGGATTCTACGGTACCAAAGTATGTTTGTGATAATAGAACGAAAACAATGTGAGATTGGTATTCCTATGAATATTTAGGTCTTTATCATTCTGATGTTTCAACTCCGTCTTATTACTGAGCGCATGCATGCATGCGAGCATACGCCAGAAAGGCTCCCGCCATCTTTAAATTGACTACGTCACGGATTTTCGATAGTGTATATTTGTAAAATGTTTGTTGCATTTTTTTTTACATGAAAAGTAAGTACTAACGGCACTAAATGTATCAAAAAAATCTGGGCAATATGATATATTGATCACGACATTAAATGCTTGCTATGGGCTATGTATGAGTCACGAGTGTTTGTTCACATCGAACGGAATAGCAAAATAGGAAGCATAATGCAGCAATTTAACCATAGAAGTGAACCGAATCACTTACGTTTTGTGAAGATGGGCATAATTTTTTTATTTTTCACCATTTACGGTGACGTAATCACTTTAACGCCCTTCGAACGCATCTTACTTACAGATATATGTGATGTCCATTAGAACGCAGTTGGTGGCAAAAGCATTGCCGCCTACCCTCCAACTAGCTCTTTCCTCTCTACTCGCATCTACTTCGGTGATAAGAGTTTTGTGGTTGCACGCGGCCGCGCAGTCTGTGCTAGCGACCCGTAACTCTTTGCTCACTGATCGCCCCAAGGTTGGCTAAGTGCACAGCATTCATGATAGAGAGATACGAGCGCGCGATCTCGGCTCCGATAAGAAACTCGTAATACGTCTTAATTGTAGTCATACATATCTCATGCCTTAGCGGCGTTTCCCCGAGGGTGTGTGCTTTGCTTTTAGAGGTGTTATGCAATTTGTGGAAGGCGAAAGTAGAAGGCGGAGCGGTGCGCACCATATAGGTAGGCCTACTGTGTAGCCCGCACTTGAACGAAACGGGGTCGGAATAGTAATAAGCGTGCATGCACACCGTATGTGATGCTCACGTGTAAAGGTGTTGCTGTTTAAACAACATTCAGATAGCACTTCAGACAATGGACGAGAGAGTAGCAGAAACAGCGAGTGTATTCTGAGGAGATATTATCAGGTGGATTATAAGCATATATTATTATGAGCGTGCGTATGAGGAATATTGACTGTCAGGGATTTCATTTCTCTCTTTGGTTAGTCGACAGGACTCGCATGCCATGCAACGCACATCTATGCAAGACAGGAGAGATTTGAATGCCATTGTATGTTCACTCAATGTTGATAAGTGTGCGCGAGAAAATTGCAATAATCTCTGGGATAACTTGGTTGATTTCTACTCAACCGTAAGGTTCAAACGTACCTGCTACCGTTTCGCGTCCTACCAGAAGGCTTTTTCAAAGCTGACTCACCTAATTTAACTTTATTAATTTTTTTACTTTAATATTTGACGTTATTTAAGGCGCAATAATCTCGTTAACAAACTTGTACGTTGACAGTGCAGCGTTTCCCGCGGTACAACTTTTCTGCGGTGCTAAGCCCTTCGCGTCAAGCGCGTGTACGTACACACGTACGCCGTTACATACGTACGCCGCTAAATCGCCGAAATTTATGGCCAGGGCAAAATGTAAAGAGGCAGCCGCAGATACGCAGCCGCTGTTATGGCGTCGGCGAGGGACGCGTTCTCGCATTCGAGGGAGTCCCCGCGCGCCACATTTGCGAGGCGTGATGTCGGAACTGCTTGAGAAGCACGCGCACGGGAAATCTTTCCGTCGCTGTTTTATCGCCGCGGCCGTGATGTAAGGAAATCCGCCGAGAGAGAGAGAGGGGGAGGAAGAGGGAGAGAGAGAGGTAGAGAGAAAGAAAGAGAGAGAGAGAGAGAGAAGAGGTAGAGAGAGAGGGGTGAGTAGGAGAAGAGAGAGGGAGAAAGAGAGGGGAGGAAAGGGGAGGAGGTAGAGAGAGGGGGTGAGAGGAAGCGAGAGAGGGAGAGAAGTAAGAGCGAGAAAAGGAAAAGGAATCCGCGAGAGAGAGAGAGGAGAACAGAGGGAGAGAGAGGTAAGAAGAGAGAGAGGTGAGGTAGAGAGAGAGGAGAGAGAGAGAGAGAGGAGGAGAGACGAGAGAGGAAGGGGGAGGGATGAGGTAGACGCGAGAGGGAGAGAGGGGCGATATAGAAAAAGGAGAGGGAGACGAGAGGGGAGGAGCGGAGCTGAGAGAGAGGGAGAAGGAGAGGGATTAAAGACAGGCAGAGGTAAATAGCAGAGAAAAGAGAGAGAAAAGAGAGAGGAGAATTGGGAGAAGAGGTAGAGAGAGAGAGAGAGAGAGAAGAGAGAGAGATAATCGAGAGAGACGAGAAAGAGAGAGAGAGAGAGAGAGCGAGTAGAGCGAGCCGAGAGAGAGAGGAGAGAGAGAGAGAGAGAGAAGGAGGAGAGAGTAGAGAGGAGAGAGATTGGGAGAGAAGTAAGAAGGAGGGATGAGAAGACAGGAGGGGAAAGAAGAGGGGAGAGAGAGCGAGTGAGAGCGAGAAAGGGAGGAGAGAGAAAAGCGAGAGCGAGAGAAAGAGAAGAGATAAGAGAGAAGGAAAGAGGAAAGGGGGAACAAAAAGAGAAAGGAAGAGAAGAGAAAGAAGAGAGAAATAGAGAGAGAAAGAGTAAAGAGAAGAGAAAGAGAAAGAGAAAGAGAAAGCAGAAGGAAAGAGAAAGAGAACAGAGAAGCGGAGAGAGAGAAAGAGAGAAGAGAAAAGGAGGAGCGAGAGAGAGAGAGAGAGAGCGAGAGAGAACGAAAGAAAGAAAGAAAGAAAGAGAGAGAGAGAGAGAGAGAGAGAGAGAGAGCGAGAGAGAACGAAAGAAAGAAAGAAAGAAAGAGAGAGAGAGAGAGAGAGAGAGAGAGAGCGAGAGAGAACGAAAGAAAGAAAGAAAGAAAGAGAGAGAGAGAGAGAGAGAGAGAGAGAGCGAGAGAGAACGAAAGAAAGAAAGAAAGAAAGAGAGAGAGAGAGTGCTTCTGTCGGTTGGCGAGATACGCGGCCGCCGTTGCCGCCCTACCTTTATACGGGGAGCTACATGTCTGTCGGCTCGCCCACCGATAGCCATTCTACTCCGCTGCAGCTTGTAAGTGTCCCGCGCAACTGCCCATAAAAGAACGATAAACAGGCGGTAATGACAGAGCGCGCTAGTGCATCGGGCGTGCGTCGGGTGTTGACGCCGTGCCGAATGGGCGGTTGGTTGGCCATTACAACGACTACGATTGCCGCTAGTGCCACCGCTGCATCATTACCCTCCTTCCTTGCAATACTCCCCGCATCATTGCGAGTCGGCACTGCGCGGGTGGAGGGGGTGAGGAAGAGCATGGCAGTGCTTCCCAATTAACGACCCCCCCGACGGTATAGTTCGTGCGTTATAGCTGCTCTCTAATAGTCGCGCGAGTGGAGTCGGGCGCTGTCCAGACAGCTATGACGATGATTCGCGCGTACATTCGTGCAAACAAGGAGATATTGCGCAGATGCTGCATGCGCCCACTCTACGTTGCATCTGCGTCTGTAAGCACGCTCACGCCTTGCTCTGAATAATCAATCGTAGACTGGATATAGAGCTCGCACGTTGATTGCGACGCAACATTTCGCTGGCTGGTGAATGCGACGAGCTGTAATATATATGAGCTGGGACAATGTGGCAACGGCGCGATAAGTTTTTTTACGCCTTCAAATGGCGCTAAAACCTTGTCTGGCATTAGCAGAAAGAGATTCGCGCGAATGAAAAGCACCACAACATGAGCTCCGGAGAGACACCAGGCGACGCCAGTAGATTTCATTTATCAAGCGAGCTGCAAAGTCACTCCCCATAGTTAAGATTTATAGAAAGCGGACGCGAGTTTTTGTGCACGCGCAATTGCATTGCCATGGCAACAAGATCACGAGCCGGATTCACCTGAATCAGACTCCGTCGGAGAGAAAAGAGCGAGCTTCTGTCGAAATGAGTCAGACCCCTGAGATGCTGCTGGGCACAGGAAAACTAATTAAACGATAAAGGATAATTATCCTAGTGTGAGCGAATGAAACATTGTCGCTGTTATAATTAGGGTAGTATATGGTAGTATAGGGTAGAGTATATAGTATAGGGTAGTATATGGTAGAATATGGGTAGGATAATGCGTTCAATACTCGACTGTCTGGAAAAATCAGGTCTGCGTAGAGGGAAGTAGTGATAGCTATTTTGCTTGCTCTTTTGTCCCTGAATCGGAAACTTTATTACCGACTACATTATCTCCGCGTGTTTCGTTTTTGTCTCTTGTGGGATCTTATATTTGCTGAAGTTTCCCTCTGAGAGTGGTACTGTGGTATATTACATTCGCTATCTAGTCACATATGTGCGAAATCTGCACGCTTTCCTTTCTGAATTTTATTCAAGACCACTGTTATTATAAAATATGAAAAGGCAAATTCAGGGTGCGAAATTAACGCGAGTCCGGAGTCAAATACTCCCTGATTTACTGTCGGACTCCCTGATTTGACATATGCAAGAGTCCGTGTGACTCCCTGAAAATTCTGCTATACTAACTGGTTTGTTCCAGAGCACGGCATCGCGGAATTACCGTATTTTTTCAGCAAATCTTTAATTTTGAACTTCAGACTACGGACTCCCTCATTTTGCTGCGGACTCCTGGCAGGGAGTGCGTTGGACTCCCTTGTTCAAAAGTTAATTTCTACCCCTGCAAATTGCATGCATCTACATACGCAATATTTGCTGTCCAAGTACACGCTCATATTGTCTTATATGTTGTCTTATAGGTTAATTGTTAACTATGCTAGCCTGTCAAAGAAATACAATGTTCAACAATAACAGGCATACAAATATGCTATACCTTTCTCGTTAACGAATATTGACAATTTTTCCCATTTCATCGCGGATATACACGGATCCTTACATCCTATTTTCAATCGATTTGCTGTAAGCGTTACTTAATGTACCCCCCCATTGCTGCTGCGTCCGTACGACTAGCGTTTGCTGTTGGTTGAGGAGTGTGTAAGAGCGTTCTTACTTTGCTAGCCGACGGTAAAGGTATACATGGCGTCTAAGCGCCGCTGCTATAGTTCACGGATTCTCGACGAACGTGCATGCGAGGGCTTCGTGATGCCAGCAGCGGAAAGATTGTACCCGTATCACATTAGATTTATCACGAAAATTACTGTGACCTTTTGCACCGTGACCTACGTACGCATCAAGCATGCCGTAACAGTCTACTCGGGTCACATCTGATAACTGCAGAGACGAATGGGAGCCCGGCAAAACGTCGGAAGGTTTCGCTGAAAATGCGGTCTATCCATTAAGCTCGGCTGTGGCTGACAGCAGAAGCCGGCTGGATTTCCTGATTACCTTTCGCAATTTGTGCCGACCTGATAAATGGTTGGTTGGCGCGGTATAACACCATCAATGTCAATGATGCAAGACAGCACGCTGTCACGTCATGACTCACTCTCCCGCGAAGAAAACCCGAAGGGCATTGCTTTATCAAATGAAAACACGACAGAATTGCGGCTTAAGTATTTCTTGCTGAATATTAACTTCTTCGCGCCACCTGATGTTCGCTCGTTGATTGCATTAGGCAAAGCCGCTGTGTATTGCGGCATTTGGATGCAGCCTGTGCCTGCTGTGTGATGCGAAAGACAGCAGCACCGTAGAGAGAAACCATGATAAATGTCATCAGCCGTATGAATAGAGGAGGCCGCTGTAGATGGCGCTAGTGTCGACTTCTGAAATAGGAGAGAATGCTGTAGTTGGCGATTAGGTAAGAGCCTCAAAATTCCACAGTCACCATGGTCAAACACCAAAATACAAAAATCGTATGGAGGGGAGACTGCTACATAGGGCTAATAGGGGTCGCTAATATGAAATCCTAAAAGATATCATCAGCCATATGCAGGCACCATCTCATTCGTCCGAACATTATAGCGTATGTTTGTAACGACACGAGGGTACTGGGAGATTTTTGGTTGCGCGTAAAATTACATTTATTTCCGTTAATATACCCATATAGGTGAGGTATGAAAGTGAAATGTGAAATCGGTAACATTAATGTGGCTAATTTTGGAAATGTTATTTGAAATGCGTCACATTACTAATTACAAAGCGAAAGTCGCTGTTATTTCGCGATAAGATGCTCAGTTTGCGCTCTTGACGTGCTATGAGAATGTGTCTTGTCATAGTTTATATGTAGGATGCATTTCAAATGTTTTTTCCCTCGAGCTTGACTAAAAGTCGCGATTTTGATGGGGTATCTTTGTACTATTGAGTGTCACAGAGAGATGTCTACCAAGCCTTCCTCTACCATGCGTGCCTCGACCAAGCCTGATTGGACCTTGAAGTCACTCCACTTACATTCAAAATTCTACTCGAAAATAATGGAAGCGAAATGAAAGGAGCGATAGTGCTGTGGCATAACTAAGGAATTACATCGCTTCATCAATAGCGTGTGACTAGGATAGAGGGTGAGACAAGAAGACCGCTGTGGGTGGCGGCCTTACATTGGGTTACATAGATATTACGCATACAAACCGATGTCTGATAATTTGGTAATTTTCTATAGAAACGGTGCGAGGCGTCTGCCAATGGTGGTATTGACACATAGTGTGTTCGCGTAGCCTCGCGAGAAAGGCTTGCTTGTCTGATCTGTCAGGGCGATGTGCAGTGAAGCAATGCACCGATGCCAAGATTAGATGTAACATGATGTGTGGTAAATGATGTAAACGAGAATCACGCGAAAACTTAGTAACTAAAAGTAAAATTCGCACTGGCCATAAAAGTGCACTGCGTTGTATTGCTGCTACTCAATCGCGGTGTATAAGTGAGTAACGATTACTTCACAGATAAACGCATGTTTCACGCAGTTATTAGCTAGCTGGTTCTAAGAATGTGCTTCCCTTCATGATATAACAACTCATCGCTGTCTATATTTAAGTTTGATTAATTACAAAAGTATTGCACTCCGAAAACAATAAATACAGCTATAATTACAAATTAGGGACAGCCAAAGAGCTTATAATTATCATTATAAGCTCTTTGGGACAGCCATTAACATCAGGAATTTGGGAATCAATCGGTTAAAGGTTCTGTTCAGTGTTGCGCCAAATTATCGCTTTCCGCGTCAGTATATATGTAATTTCATTTGCTATCTACTTATAGATTAAAGCGTTTGTATTTTGCTGAAAGTAACCTACAATTTTAGACGCATCATCTTCACACACTATAGATTGCGAAATAGCCTAATTATGCAGTGATCACTGATGAAGCAAGTATGACCGACCCCTTCTTCACGGAAACTAAAGTAGAGCAGTGAAAGTGCTCTCGCCATACTATGCAGATACGACTAGGTGATAAACTCCTGGTTGAACGTATTTTATCAATGAAGATCGTACGATTGAAACATATATATGCATGCGTCGACTACATATCACGGACTTACCTAACTGGAATAGAAATCTAAATTCCTAGTGGATGACTCCACTACGTAAGATGCCACTCGGATAATCACCCGGCTTTTGTAAATGCGAGGTGGCCAAAAAAATAGCTAAAAGCATATTTGGCATTGTTCCACATTGCGAACTGGATTAAGCTGTGCGGGTCTCACAGTGTAAAATTTCAGGCATATGGAAATCCATTTCAATGCCTGTCCGATGCAATTATGAATTTTGTTGACGCATTGATGGTTAGAATAATGGTAACCTTTCCCTGCGCGAAAGTGTGAAATTATGGTAATAGAAAGTATAACAACGGCGTGCCGATATGATGTTGATCGGTATAGACAACCAGGTGAAAGGTAAAATGGTGCAAACATCTGCTGTATCAAGCACGATCAGTTTATACTGTAGCTGTCTCACTCGAGCAATCTTATATCCTTAACATGCGGCGAGCTATTTTGGAATTTATTTTTCGATTCTTCCGCGAAATGGAACAATCTCGTTAGTTCGCGCATAATCCTCAACCACAGTAAATTAAACAATGTGACTCGCGTCAATAAAGTTTCAAACGCAGCCTCGCGAATTCGCGATTTATTGAAACAATTATGAATATATATA
>NW_014577424.1:49107-67191 GCF_000485595.1 Priapulus caudatus
CTGTCGGTTGGCGAGATACGCGGCCGCCGTTGCCGCCCTACCCTTTATACGGGGAGCTACATGTCTGTCGGCTCGCCCACCGATAGCCATTCTACTCCGCTGCAGCTTGTAAGTGTCCCGCGCAACTGCCCATAAAAGAACGATAAACAGGCGGTAATGACAGAGCGCGCTAGTACATCGGGCGTGCGTCGGGTGTTGACGCCGTGCCGAATAGGCGGTTGGTTGGCCATTACAACGACTACGATTGCCGCTAGTGCCACCGCTGCATCATTATCCTCCTTCCTTGCAATACTCCCCGCATCATTGCGAGTCGGCACTGCGCGGGTGGAGGGGGTGAGGAAGAGCATGGCAGTGCTTCCCAATTAACGACCCCCCGACGGTGTAGTTCGTGCGTTATAGCTGCTCTGTAATAGTCGTGCGAGTGGAGTCGGGCGCTGCCCAGACAGCTATGACGATGATTCGCGCGTACATTCGTGCAAATAAGGAGATATTGCGCAGATGCTGCATGCGCCCACTCTACGTTGCATCTGCGTCTGTAAGCACGCTCACGCCTTGCCCTGAATAATCAATCGTTGGCTGGATATAGAGCTCGCACGTTGATTGCGACGCAACATTTCGCTGGCTGGTGAACGCGACGAGCTGTAATATATATGAGCTGGGACAATGTGGCAACGGCGCGATAAGTTTTTTTACGCCTTCAAATGGCGCTAAAACCTTGTCTGGCATTAGCAGAAAGAGATTCGCGCGAATGAAAAGCACCACAACATGAGCTCCGGAGAGACACCCGGCGACGCCAGTAGATTTCATTTATCAAGCGAGCTGCAAAGTCACTCCCCATAGTTAAGATTTATAGAAAGCGGACGCGAGTTTTTGTGCACGCGCAATTGCATTGCCATGGCAACAAGATCACGAGCCGGATTCACCTGAATCAGACTCCGTCGGAGAGAAAAGAGCGAGCTTCTGTCGAGATGAGTCAGACCCCTGAGATGCTGCTGGGCACAGGAAAACTAATTAAACGATAAAGGATAATTATCCTAGTGTGAGCGAATGAAACATTGTCGCTGTTATAATTAGGGTAGTATATGGTAGTATATGGGTAGGATAACGCGTTCAATACTCGACTGTCTGGAAAAATCAGGTCTGCGTAGAGGGAAGTAGTGATAGCTATTTTGCTTGCTCTTTTGTCCCTGAATCGGAAACTTTATTACCGACTACATTATCTCTGCGTGTTTCGTTTTTGTCTCTTGTGGGATCTTATATTTGCTGAAGTTTCCCTCTGAGAGTGGTACTGTGGTATATTGCATGCGCTATCTAGTCACATATGTGCGAAATCTGCACGCTTTCCTTTCTGAATTTTATTCAAGACCACTGTTATTATAAAATATGAAAAGGCAAATTCAGGGTGCGAAATTAACGCGAGTCCGGAGTCAAATACTTCAGACTACGGACTCCCTCATTTTGCTGCGGACTCCTGGCAGGGAGTCAGTTAGATTCCCTTAATGTTCAAAAGTTAATTTCTACCCCTGCAAATTGCATCCATTTACATACGCAATATTTGCTGTCCAAGTACACGCTCATATTGTCTTATATGTTGCAATGTGCAACAATAATGGACACAGGCATACAAATATGCTATACCTTTCTCGTTAACGAATATTGACAATTTTTCCCATTTCATCGCGGATATACACGGATCCTTACATCCTATTTTCAATCGATTTGCTGTAAGCGTTACTTAATGTACCTACCCCCATTGCTGCTGCGTCCGTACGACTAGCGTTTGCTGTTGGTTGAGGAGTGTGTAAGAGCGTTCTTACTTTGCAAGCCGACGGTAAAGGTACATGGCGTCTAAGCGCCGCTGCTATAGTTCACGGATTCTCGACGAACGTGCATGCGAGGGCTTCGTGATGCCAGCAGCGGAAAGATTGTACCCGTATCACATTAGATTTATCACGAAAATTACTGTGACCTTTTGCACCGTGACCTACGTACGCATCAAGCATGCCGTAACAGTCTACTCGGGTCACATCTGATAACTGCAGAGACGAATGGGGGCCCGGCAAATCGTCGGAAGGTTTCGCTGAAAATGTGGTCTATCCATTAAGCTCGGCTGTGGCTGACAGCAGAAGCCGGCTGGATTTCCTGATTACCTTTCGCAATTTGTGCCGACCTGATAAATGGTTGGTTGGCGCGGTATAACACCATCAATGTCAATGATGCAAGACAGCACGCTGTCACGTCATGACTCACTCTCCCGCGAAGAAAACCCGAAGGGCATTGCTTTATCAAATGAAAACACGACAGAATTGCGGCTTAAGTATTTCTTGCTGAATATTAACTTCTTCGCGCCACCTGATGTTCGCTCGTTGATTGCATTAGGCAAAGCCGCTGTGTATTGCGGCATTTGGATGCAGCCTGTGCCTGCTGTGTGATGCGAAAGACAGCAGCACCGTAGAGAGAAACCATGAAAAATGTCATCAGCCGTATGTATAGAGGAGGCCGCTGTAGATGGCGCTAGTGTCGACTTCTGAAATAGGAGAGAATGCTGTAGTTGGCGATTAGGTAAGAGCCTCAAAATTCCACAGTCACCATGGTCAAACACCAAAATACAAAAATCGTATGGAGGGGAGACTGCTACATAGGGCTAATAGGGGTCGCTAGTATGAAATCCTAAAAGATATCATCAGCCATATGCAGGCACCATCTCATTCGTCCGAACATTATAGCGTATGTTTGTAACGACACGAGGGTACTGGGAGATTTTTGGTTGCGCGTAAAATTACATTTATTTCCGTTAATATACCCATATAGGTGAGGTATGAAAGTGAAATGTGAAATCGGTAACATTAATGTGGCTATTTTCGGAAATGTTATTTGAAATGCGTCACATTACTAATTACAAAGCGAAAGTCGCTGTTATTTCGCAATAAGATGCTCAGTTTGCGCTCTTGACGTGCGATGAGAATGTGTCTTGTCATAGTTTATATGTAGGATGCATTTCAAATGTTTTTTCCCTCGAGCTTGACTAAAAGTCGCGATTTTGATGGGGTATCTTTGTACTATTGAGTGTCACAGAGAGATGTCTACCAAGCCTTCCTCTACCATGCGTGCCTCGACCAAGCCTGATTGGACCTTGAAGTCACTCCACTTACATTCAAAATTCTACTCGAAAATAATGGAAGCGAAATGAAAGGAGCGATAGTGCAATGGCATAACTAAGGAATTACATCGCTTCATCAATAGCGTGTGACTAGGATAGAGAGTGAGACAAGAAGATCGCTGTGGGTGGCGGCATTACATTGGGTTACATAGATATTACGCATACAAACCGATGTCTGATAATTTGGTAATTTTTTTATAGAAACGGTGCGAGGCGTCTGCCAATGGTGGTATTGACACATAGTGTGTTCGCGTAGCCTCGCGAGAAAGGCTTGCTTGTCTGATCTGTCAGGGCGATGTGCAGTGAAGCAATGCACCGATGCCAAGATTAGATGTAACATGATGTGTGGTAAATGATGTAAACGAGAATCACGCGAAAACTTAGTAACTAAAAGTAAAATTCGCACTGGCCATAAAAGTGCACTGCGTTGTATTGCTGCTACTTAATCGCGGTGTATAAGTGAGTAACGATTACTTCACAGATAAACGCATGTTTCACGCAGTTATTAGCTAGCTGGTTCTAAGAATGTACTTCCCTTCATGATATAACAACTCATCGCTGTCTATACTTAAGTTTGATTAATTACAAAAGTATTGCACTCCGAAAACAATAAATACAGCTATAATTACAAATTAGGGACAGCCAAAGAGCTTATAATTATCATTATAAGCTCTTTGGGACAGCCATTTACATCAGGAATTTGGGAATCAAGCGGTTAAAGGTTCTGTTCAGTGTTGCGCCAAATTATCGCTTTCCGCGTCAGTATATATGTAATTTCATTTGCTATCTACTTATAGATTAAAGCGTTTGTATTTTGCTGAAAGTAACCTACAATTTTAGACGCATCATCTTCACACACTATAGATTGCGAAATAGCCTAATTATGCAGTGATCACTGATGAAGCAAGTATGACCGACCCCTTCTTCACGGAAACTAAAGTAGAGCAGTGAAAGTGCTCTCGCCATACTATGCAGATACGACTAGGTGATAAACTCCTGGTTGAACGTATTTTATCAATGAAGATCGTACGATTGAAACATATATATGCATGCGTCGACTACATATCACGGACTTACCTAACTGGAATAGAAATCTAAATTCCTAGTGGATGACTCCACTACGTAAGATGCCACTCGGATAATCACCCGGCTTTTGTAAATGCGAGGTGGCCAAAAAAATAGCTAAAAGCATATTTGGCATTGTTCCACATTGCGAACTGGATTAAGCTGTGCGGGTCTCACAGTGTAAAATTTCAGGCATATGGAAATCCATTTCAATGCCTGTCCGATGCAATTATGAATTTTGTTGACGCATTGATGGTTAGAATAATGGTAACCTTTCCCTGCGCGAAAGTGTGAAATTATGGTAATAGAAAGTATAACAACGGCGTGCCGATATGATGTTGATCGGTATAGACAACCAGGTGAAAGGTAAAATGATGCAAACATCTGCTGTATCAAGCACGATCAGTTTATACTGTAGCTGTCTCACTCGAGCAATCTTATATCCTTAGCATGCGGCGAGTTATTTTGGAATTTATTTTTCGATTCTTCCGCGAAATGGAACAATCTCGTTAGTTCGCGCATAATCCTCAACCACAGTAAATTAAACAATGTGCCTCGCGTCAATAAAGTTTCAAACGCAGCCTCGCGAATTCGCGATTTATTGAAACAATTATGAATATATATATATATATATATATATCAATAAATATATATATATATATATATTAGTTTTAAGTAATAATACTTGCATGCAATGGCGCTTGCGTACGTATCCGTGACATACGTGACTCGTAATTCTGACAGTGTTAACCAGATTGACACTGAAGCTGAAACCAGCATCAGTTATGCCTCACTTCGCACACTTCTGCACCATTAAACTCTTAGCTAAAATTACAGATGTGATGAACTGACATTGAACTTTCGGAGCACGAGAAAGCTATGCGATAGTCTTTACCGATGCAGCATCAGTACGTTAATTGAGATGATGGGTGCATGCTGTCTGGCATTGAAGACTGATTCGTTCAAGATCGTGTCGGATGAGTCGCTTGACTCCTTGCATTTAGTGAAGCTTTGCACTTGTTCAGTCATGTTCATAGGTATTGACATCTCACAAACGCAATGGGCCTGGACCAACATTACCAAAATTATAGCAAGAGCCTATAATACTTTCAGGAGTAGATAATAGAGATTGTGGCATGGCATGGCATGGCATGGCATGGCATGGCATGGCATGGCATGGCATGGCATGGCATGGCATGGAATGGCATAGTATAGTATAGAGCCATAGTATTATGGGCATTTATATATATTATATATATATATATATATAGTGTCGGCATATATAGCGCATGTACCAGGCAGCAACAGGCAGCAATTCATATATATGCTGCCTTTACGAAGCGTAACCCTATGGTATCAGAATATTGTACGATTTTGACAAATAAAGCACGATTTATTATGACATTCTTTCTTTTATCAAGTTTTGTGCTACTATAATCAATATTCTACAACTTACCCAGAGAGTTGCTACGTAGCAACGGAAACCACCTATTACCGTCAGCAAAAGCACACCTCTTCAAATACACCTAGCTATATAATCACCCTTACAAGTCATTACTAAGCAATGTAAATATATATGTACTTTGCGCATTTTTTACGGGAAAATGTGTGTATTCATTAATCAACTTTATCGCTCGGTTTTACACATGGCGATATACGGTTGCATTCAGCGAGACGTACAATAGGTGTCTGACTGTATGCTAAACCATATACGCCTACGTTTGCTACAATAGTAACTCGATAAACGCATTCAACGTCGTCTCACTAGTTGACCTCGGGAATAGAAAGAGTTGGGTGACCCGCACGCAGTTACAGCAGAGTTGAGAATGGGTAGGTTGTAAATCTAGAAGCACCCGATCATCGGCTAAGCAACCAAATTGAAAGCGAAAGTACAAAAGCCATTGCTTGCGAATATTTACCTTAGTTATAGATCACCTTAAATTCATATGCGATCAATATTTACAGATATTGCAACTCTGTTAGTATTTAGGAACAGCTACCGTGTTTTGGAAGATTAATGTACATAAAACTAGAAATACAACAAATATCAATCATCATCATAATGAAGAATATCTGCTGAAACTTATGTGAAAAGTTATTGTTGTGAATTTCTTTGTGTGGACGAGAGCGACACAGAATCGCAACTTGCGCGATCTCTTCTTCGCGAATTCGTTGATCTCTTTTTTTTCTCGATCACGGTTTTCGACCTCGTATATAAGCCCGTTTCTTTTGAGTCGATTCTGTCACTGTCTAGCAGTTCCATCAAAATGGCTTAGCGACGTGTTTTTAGTCGACATTCGACGTGTTATATCGAGTAACTGATTGTGCAATGAATGCAGATAAAAGAACATTTTCTTGACGTGTTGTTGTTGGACGGGGGAGCTGGCAGCTTAGCTGGATACGTGAGCGGCCTTCAAAATCGATTCGTGCGTGCCTTTGCTACTGCTTTGCTAGACGTTTTCGGACTTTGATGTTGCCTCCTCGAAAAAACCTGCTGGAGATATTTCGTTATTAGTGTCACAGATTGAAGGAGTAAGGGGAAAGCGATGGGAGATTGATCTAGTTCTGATTGCATTCCTGGCACAGTAAATTGCAGAATAAGTGGGGGAAACATAACTACCTAATGGATGCGCTGCGCCATTACAATGCCATGGCTGCCCAATATGGAAATGAGCGGCTTATAGTTTGTCAGTCTGAATTGTGGAAAAGCGCATTTTCATCTGTTTAGCAAGAGCCTTTACACTTTCAAAGGCTGCTTGATGGCATCTGACATATAATTAAACGTTACGGGCCACAGAGGCGTGCGTAGTGATGGGCGAACCAATTTCATTCTTTTATGGAACCCAATTAACTAGTGTTGGTTGAGAGTGGAAGCAGTCCACGTACTATATTATTTATCGGCGTCTTTTCATGATCCCATAATATCTTTTACTAAACGCATGATTTATATCCTACTTTGTAGTAGTTTATACACTGAAAATGAATTTATTTAACTAAATCGTAAATCAGCATTTGATATCAATCGAATATGCATGCGTCATACATAGGCCTATTGTATATCACTACAACAACGGACGTTTATCTAGGCTAAGATGAAACGAATTTGCTACACACGTATATATGCTATTTGCTATATGCCGTGCCCGCCCCGTTGTTAGTAGAGAGAAAGGGAGAAACTTGCTCTGTGATCCAGTGACAGCGGTAGGAGCAGCAAACAGGCCAGACCAGGCAGCACTAGCTGTCAGACTACCAGACGCATTTAGCTTGGAACTAGTCACTTGTGCTGCTGCCTGCAGGGGGCAGACACTGTTAGTGTTCTATGGGTCAATACGCGTAGCTGTGGTGGCAAGTGCTCCTCGCCAGGCAGACTGACTCGCGGACGAATCACGGCCCGTGCAGTACGATTCCATCCTGTGCGAGGCAAAGTCGAATTGAAACGTCTCGCCCTGAGAGAAAACAGTGTTACTGCGGGATTCGCAGATTGTAGTTCGACATGACAGACACATTCCACCTGCGAGTTTCTACAATGACAGTGTCAAGGAACTAGTCGTACATCACCTGGTTAAGAACTTCAGCGTTCAGGTCACCTACTGTGTGCAGTACTACGAATTCATTTGAGTCGGCCTGCGACCGATTATCTCTCCTAGGCACCATGTTTTACGTATTTTCGGTGCAGTGCATCGTTCTCCTAGTCCTGGCGCAAACCGGTAAGAATTTATTTCTTATTTAAATCGTAGTGAACGAGCTGACAGATTGTCGGCCTATATATGTGCACGTGTGTTTATGTAAGATGTGTGTATGTATGTGTGTATGTTAGTGTGCTAATTTATACTCTTTCATGTATGATGTTAAGCATGGCGAACATGGAACGGTGTATTAGTGACTCTTCATATACTAGCACGATGAACTAACGGAAACATTAAATAGGTAGACTCATGTAGCACAAAACTCCTCTTTAAGATGTCCATAAGCGGTAGGCTGGCATAATCAATTCATTAACTTATCTATGCAATTGAGTGCTTTGGCTCAATGTTTATTATATATCAATAGTAATTTATATAGTCACATATATATGTACTGTGTGCATATTGCACAAGAATGTAATCGGACAGAATCAATGGAGAATGGCAAAACCTACATGTGTTCTCATCCTCATGCCCAAGCCCAAAAACTTCCATCTTTCTATAATAACCTAATTATGTTAATATTTCTCATTATTTCTACTGAAAGGAATTTCATTTATTTATAAAGCCATTATAATAATTTCCAAAATTATATGTGTTCCCCAGTCTGCGAGTTATTTGTGTCATCAAATTTGCATCGTAAACACTAGTTCTTACGTTTATTTGCATTTATGGACCACCGTTAACTGTGCATAGTACTTCTAATGAATCTAAATGTATTTGGCAGTGAAGCATTATGTGAATATTGGACATGTTCACTTTTCAAAGATGATTAATTGAGCACACAGACTTTATCAATCAGAAATGAAATGCTTAGTTCCAGTGTCTCTAAACTGAAGTCACATAGTGTCAGTCCTATCGTACAAAATGCTGAATGTTTCCATTACAAAAAGGTTTATCCATTTGCCAGTTAGCCATCTGTTAAAACATTAGCGTTATATAAAAATGGTTTCATGTAGTTTATTGCGACAACAAGAAAAAGTGAAATAAATATACAGCTGTGTGTGTAGGTACTGTGTACGTCCATGACCATGCACCTAGCTGCTATTACCTAGCACAAGGCATGTACCTGGAGTGCACAGCTGTGTATCCACTGTTCAACTTTACCTATCTAGAATTCCTATCTTGCGATCCCTGTCACAGTCTATAACATTGAGGCTTTCCTACCAAGTTAACCTAGATCACGGCCCCACCGTGCATTTTCTAGGTTTAGCCAGCGACAGTGTTTGTCTGTTTGCAAGAAGTATAGCTGTACATACTACATAAGCTAGTCCTATATACATCTAGGCCTAGTTTATGGCATTAGTCATTACGTTCTTTGCCCATCTCGTGATGTTAATGATGATGCTTTTTTATCATGCAATAAAAAGCTCTCCTACGAATATTGTTTGTGTAATTAGCGTAAAATCATAATAAAAGCATCAATAATATGTAAACCCACTGTAGAATTTTGGTATACATGTAGACAAAAATGTGGTACCGGTACCGGAAAGATTACTAATAATTTACTCTCTAAAGCCCAAATTAGCACTGGTATATTTATATATATATATATTGTATAAGTCAGCATTCAGCTTGTGAAAGGTCCCACTACTTGAAATATGTCGTTGAAACAGGCTTGTTTTCAGCAAGTTTTAATGCTTCGAGCCTTCGAGATATTGCAGGTGTCGGTGGAATTAATAATAGCAATATTTATATTCTGTTAATACTTGCCCTCTTACCCAGTACCTACCTTTACACAGATACAGAATCAGTTAATAACCCTGTGGGTAGTGACCCTGCATGATTTTCTTGATATTTCTATTCACTCAGAGTAGTATCCCTGATGCCCCCACCCCCTGACAATTCCTGTATCCGTGTATTCACTGATATCCATGCCAACTTTAGTCACTGAATCTAATGAGCTGTAATAATAAAGAGCTTGGAAAATTATGGTAATTTCATCAAGCAAAAGGTACAGGAAGTACAATTCAATGTTATTGTCTTTCAATTTCACTGCACAACGCGGCTAGATGGTCTAGACATGTTGATCCATACAATTGTGATCAATGAAAAAAAAAGTATATATATATATATGTATCAAGAGCTAATAATACCTATTATTAGCTCTTGGTATTATTAGCTCTTGATGTGTATGTATATACTGGTTTATTCACTTTTAATTATATTATGTTTGCCATTTTCTGCATATATATATAAGTATAATAGATTGTGGATTTTTTTCAAATCTGTTAGTGGCTCACAATTTAAATCACTATTTGCTAACTTCTGTCTCTTACACCTGTTTTTCAACATTGGTATGAATTAGTGAATGTCATTCGTACGTAAGACATTCACACTAATTTACACATTTGATCGCACCGGTATACCCGCTTTTGCACAAATTAAACAGCACCAAAGCAAAGATACTCGCTCACTTAGGAGTCTTTTTACCTGCTGTTGTTCACCAGTATATTGTGCGAAAATATGACAAGCTTGAATGACACGCGTGAAACAATTATTAGTCGGTAAAACTCGCGTAGATGTAGACACGAGTCGACTCTACATGACAGCCAATATATTCACAGAGTGGGAAGATGTCGGCACTGTAGATAAGTGTTTATGTAGCCCGCCTAATCCAGCCCTCTGTATTGTGGAGCATCGCTTTTTCGTGTCAATATCGCAAGCTTGTTTCCAGCAGTGATAAATGGCACGCATCCCCATTGGGTTCGAGATACCTCATCTATCATACTGTCTCCTCGCTCTCTCTACATGGTGATGGCAGCCGCTCTCATCTTCCCATCAACAGTCTAGTCGAAAATTAAGGAAGGGAGCTTGCAGATTTTCGTAAAAGTGTCATTTATCTCTGATTGTCACGCAGTCGGATGGTATATGCATGTGGCTGTCGTATTAAAACCGAATTTGTTCGTGTGAATGATGGCAGGTGCTTTTCCCTGAACAAAGGCACTGTTTGAGGCGAGGTAACTCCGGGTACTTGCAAACAACATTTATCGTCCTAGAACACAATTAAAGACGTCGGTAGATTGTAATAAACATCTGACAATTACGTTTCGCGATATGTTCGAGCAAGTTTAGATGATTAAGACTCTAATTAGGCACTCTTGTTATAGCTAAAGATGCTTTGTTGTCGAGATTTCGTGTCGATAATTATACAGTCACTACAGTAACTGATATGCCTGTGGCAGCCACTTTCTCTGGTTGGTGCTGGTAGCTCTTCTACGTTCCGGGTCTGATGGCTATCAAGAGTCCATAAAATATTATGGCTCTCTATTATGGACTTTTGATGGCTATGTTTATTGAGCAGCTTATTAATGTGATGTAGTAATATGGCATCTAGGGACCCTTACTGCTGTGAAAATGACCATCAGTTATGTCCACCTGCCTTGGAGTGCCTACTGGGCTACTAGGTCCCATACTGGTGATAACCTATCTTGCATGCATGACTGGAGACGAGTGTTTAATAGTGGGAATCTATGAGTACAGTGTGTGTGTGTGTGTGTGTGTGTGTGTGTGTGTGTGTGTGTGTGTGTGTGTGTGTGTGTGTGTGTGTGTGTGTGTGTGTGTGTGTCGTGGTGGTGGTGATTGGGGGGGGGTCGATTGTTTGTTAGCGCTTCTGTGGGGCTTGTGTTGATAAACAATGCAATCGTCAATTTATAGCACCCCACCCTCCCATTTCCATACTACGATTCCCATTCATTTTTATCCATCTCCGTTCAGCTTGTTCCCACCGTGATATTTGTAACAGCCGATTGACAATTCCAGGAATAAACTGATGAAAATTTGCTGTTGACTCAAGGCAGAAAGTTAAAGGAAAGTAGTATAAGTAAATACTGATAGAAACTGCATATATAAATTCACATCATATTACGCACATATTAAATTATTGTAACGGTTCCTATGGTGATGCTATATGCAATAAGCTCTATTTAACCATTTGAAGCCATAAGGTCAGGCCTAGCCATATTCAATTTCGAAATATGGTGGAAGTAGTTAATGAGGTTCTTTACTCTGTTTTGTAGAGGAGGCAAGGTCCCTTATACTTGAGTTTTTGTGGAAGACTGTGTTATACTAAACCAACTTTTTTACTTTTAGATAGCCTTCAAGGATTTGCTGGCGTTTTATATTTTAGTAGGAGGGTTTTCAACCATGGCTGTAGCGAGACAATGATAGAGTTAAGCTAGCTAGTTTAAAGTTATGGATGCGGGCTTGTGCGTACATTATGTATACTAATCCAAGAACGTTGTCTCTATTTCCTTTCTGCCGCTTACAAATATTTAATGAACCTTAGCGAATTCATTTCGGTAGTAGTCTCTCAACACGGTCGTTGGTTTTTGAAAACCTCGTTAAAAATATATTGTTATCAGATCTGTCGTGCAGATTGTGGGTTGCCACGGTATTTTGTGGCAAGTAAAGCCTATAAGCTGGGCTGTGTTTCAGCCGTATCTCCGTGTACAAGTGCCCATCCTAGCCCAGTTCACATCATTGCACTTAATGGATATCTTAAAGATAGGATACTCAGATTGCAAATTTTTCATATTAACTGCTTAGAATAGTTTTTTGTCGCCGGATGCTTCGTGAAAAATACTCTGTTACGGTTCGCGTATTGAGTATGCAGGTTTCGCACCTTTTCAAGGATACGTTCTTTGTGAAATTGTGTACAGAGTAGGCTTGTCTGTAGTGGAAGTGATATAATACACCGTGTTGTGATATAAATACAAGAGTGAATGTATAAAATTGAAGCTTCATTGATTATTCAATACCATTCACTTTGATCAGAGTATTGATAGCGCTTTCCATTTCTTTCGCACATTTTCTCTTCCATACACCTGCACATTTTATCACCAGTGTTACGCGGTTTCTTGACTACGTTACTCTCTTTCAAGTTCACTATTCCTATCCTCGTGTGTTCCATTATCAGCTAAATACTTTACTCGCGCACATGTTTATTACGCTAACCGTGCTCTCACACATTCCTATGTTTCCTGCCTCTGTCTGTCTGTCTGTCTGCCTGTCTTTCATGTGTCCATTTCTGCTGGTGTAGCCTCTGAAAACATTTTTCGCATTTTTCGTCAGTCTGCTGATGTGTTTCTAACCGTGCAGCTATAGGGGACCTTCTAGTTCAGCCTAGCTAGTAGAGAGAGGGGGAGCGGGAGAGAGAGAGAGAGAGAGAGAGAGAGAGAGAGAGAGAGAGGAGGAGGCTAAGCTAAGTAGCAGAGCAGGGGAGCCCGGAGCAGAGCAGCAGAGAGCAGAGAGATGAGAGGAGAGAGCAGCAGAGCAGCAGAGGCGGGGGGGGGGGGGGGGGGGCGGGCGGGGGGGGGCGGGGGGGGGGGCGGGGCGGGGGGGGCGGGGGGGGGCGGGCGGGGCGAGGGGCGGGGGGGGGGGGGGGGGAGGCGGGCGGCCGGGGGGGGGGGGGGGGGGGGCGCGGCGCGCGGGCGGGGGGGGGGGGGGGGGGGGGGGTGGCGGGGGGGGGCGGGGCGGGGGGGGGGGGGGCGACGAGGAGCATCGACTGAGAGTAGGCAGCATCGACGCATGAGAGATCTGACGACGACAGCCATCGGAGAGACATGCAGAGGGATACAGAGAAAGAAAAGAAAGAAAGAGAGAGAGAGAAGTATGCAGAGAGATACAGAGAAAGAAGAAAGAGAGGAGGAGGAGAGAGATACAGAGAAAGCAAATAAGAAAGTGAGAAAGAGAGCGAGAGAGCGATAGAGACTGAGAGAGAGAGGGAGAGAGAGAGGTATGCAGACTCAGAGGACCTTCGCTCGCTCATCTTCACACGTGGCGCGCTGCGTGTCCGGCTATAGATGCTCCGGTCATCATCGGGCATTGAGAGAGGGGGGCCCCTGCGGCGCGGCCATCCAGCAATATGTCCGCAAAGTGGAACTCAATTGCCCCGTTGAGAGTCGGTGTCCAGTGATCG
Organism: Priapulus caudatus; assembly: GCF_000485595.1. Classification (NCBI taxonomy): domain Eukaryota; kingdom Metazoa; phylum Priapulida; class Priapulimorpha; order Priapulimorphida; family Priapulidae; genus Priapulus; species Priapulus caudatus. The sequence goes on from NW_014577424.1 coordinate 62,936, forward strand.
TGGAAGCATCGGGCACCATTACATATAGGGCACGGGCTAACCATCGGCGCTGCAATAATAACAGTGCACCGCATTTGATCGTAAATCCGCCAGCGCTTCGTAGCATGCGAAAGCGTTGTGCGAGGGCGATCTAGTCGGAGCTGATGGGCCGTGCTTACACGCGGGGTACGGTTACGGTGCCACTATATCGCCCGCTCGCCGCTCGAAATATGCTGACCGGTGTCTTTGACCAACTGCTCTTACATGGTGTGTGAGTCACTGAGTGTGTGTGTGAGTGCGTGCGTGTGTGTATTTGTGCGTGCGTTCGTGTATTTATGCGTGCGTGCATGCGTGCGTATTTGTTTTTGTGTGTGCATGTGTGCGGGTGCGTTTTTAGTTCTTACTTTATGTTAGTACTTACTTCTCATGTAAAAAATTTTTATACACCATAGTAAATTCGTGACGTAGTCAATTTTAAAAGGGGAAACGCTAAAAATGACCTTCATAGACAAGGAGTTCTTTCTGTAGTAGTGACCGCCAGCGTGGGTTTCACTGTGAAGATTATAACGCGATGGGAAAAGGTCGTGCACGTTCAACATTTTCGGCAGTAATCCGGCAAGCTGGGGGGACGCATTCCCCGCGTGCCTCGCCGACCGACGTACATGACTACACAGTACACACACACACGCCGGCCTACCTCAGTTAACACACGTAGCTGCTGAAAAGCCACGAGAGATCATTTTTTCGGGGGCAAGGTGTTACACGGGACGGGCGCGCGCGTGCGTGTGTGCTCAACGGTTATCGTCGTTAGAGACACCTCGCTGAACTAGCGAAGTAAAGTTTTTTCGGATTAGTAAACAGTGTCAACAAGCTAATGCGACGAAATGCCTGATTATATAGCGAACTCTGGAGATAATGCTGTTGACTTTATGATAGGCTAGTTCAAACTGTAATACAGCAGGAGTGTTCGCGTGTAACACGGGCAGCCGCTGGCGTTCATTGTGTAGTTAGTAGCCACAGGGTTACTGCTGTTATCAGTAACCCCCAAACTACATCAGCGTGCTAACAGTTGCGATATATTTTTCGGTGGCACTGATATGATTAGTAACTCAAATCGTGTCAGCTTATTATGAGTGCAAGGTATACACAGGAACGCAGTGCTTTATAACGAGGGTATGCTAAACCTGACATCGCTGGTAAATCTTCATTGTTATCGTAGCTGCGTCTTCTGCTCTTTATTATATATGACCGACCGAATTGAAACGTATATAATTGCGACTGACGGAAATATTTACTTGCGAAAAAATGAAATGTTGTCCCCCGCACGAAACGCGGAGTGACTGTACATGGGGACGGGACCGGTGGATGAAGAGGCGCATAATACACTGTACAAAGTAAACTACAGTAGATTACATTTACAGGCGTAGCTTTGTGCCAACCACAGTTGGGCTTATGCAGGTCAGACATCGCTGCCAACAATGGGGATTAGGGGGGAATTACTGGCTGAAGATAGCAGTGACGTTTTTTTATCACGCTTCATGCGAAATTTAACGTAGCCGGCCCACAAACATACAATTGCAGAGGGGGAAATGCATCCGGTAAATCGTATAGAGAGAGGGGGAGCGCGAGAGAGAGGGGAATGGGGGGGGGGAGAAAGAGGAGATAGATAGCGACAGGGAGAGACGGAGAAGCACACATACACGCACGCACGCACGCACGCACGCACGCACGCACACACACACACACACACACACACCACACACACACATCCAAGTCACACAGGAAAGAGAGAGAGAGAGAAAGCAGAGAAGAGAAGAGAGAGAGAGAGAGAGAGAGAGAGAGAGAGAGAGAGAGAAGAGAAGAAGAGAGATAAGAGACGAGAGAGAGAGAGCGAGGAGCGAGAGCGAGAGCGAGAGTCAAGAGAGAGAGAGAGAGAGCAGAGAAAGGAGATAAAAAAGAGAGAGAGAGAGAGAGAGAGAGAGAGAGCGAGCGAGCAAGAAGAGAGCGCGAGAAGCGAGCGAGAGAAGAGAAGAGAGAGAGAAGAGAGAGAGAGGGGGGGGGGAGGAGCATTGTTTAAGAGCGAGGCTGCTATGCTAGCGCAGATCAGTCTGAAAAATGTTATACGTAAGCAATGTTATGCTTTCGAACATCCGTTAATTTGCTAATATTTAATAAATACAACAATTTATCCGAGAGCATTATCTTCATCCGATATCGCGCATTGACATTTGTGTGATGGTTTTTCGCATGGAATGTAATATATTCTATCTCCTGCTCTGTCTCCTGTCTCTCTGCTTCCTCTGTATCTTTCGTCCTTCTCTCACTTCCCTTTCTCCTATTTTGCGCGCGCTCTCTCTCTCTCGCGCTCTCTCTCTCGCTTGCTCTTTCTCTCTCTTTCGCTCTCTCTCTCTCGCGCTCTTTCTCGCTCGCGCTCTCTCGCTTTCTTTCTCTATTTCTCCCTCTCCCGCTTTCTCTTTCCCACTCTACACCACTCTGTTTCTGCTGCTTGTTGCAATTTTTCTGTTTGAGTAAATTGTTGAAGAGAATATTACTAAGAAATTGCGTGCACGGCCGGCTTATTTCCGACCCATTTTCAAGCGTTTATGTGCCCTAATCTAGCATGCAGCGCTATAGACAAATGCCCCCGCTTGGCGCCACAGCATCTATAATGAGTGGATTGTAAATGTGCAGGCGTGTACAGGTTGCCTGAGTCGCATAAAGGAACGCTCGTGTCTAGCGCTGAATTTGCGTGTGCGGCGGGGGAATAACTTTGCTGAACTAATAGATTTTTCGGTCAATTAGTAGAAGTAAAATAATGCCGTATACTTTCTCTCTAGTTAATGCAGGTTTATGGCGTTTGCAATTAGTCACGGTACTATACTACTTCGTGTTTCTAATTCGTAACCGGGATAGCCATCTGTATAACTGCCGGCTTAAGTAATAAATGCATTTGAGAATGCAGCAAAAATTATAATGTTATCTAAAGTCCCCTAAGGTCATAAAGTTTGCAAAAATTTGCCCATTATTACTCTAATTTCAGGATTTGTTTTAATTTGAGCCTTCAGGCAGTCCTTATAAACAAGTCACGAGAACGCCCAGTGGATGATCCCACAAAATACCGAGAAATGTGGCGTATGTGTATGTGCAGTCCATGTAATCTCACCGAGCACGAAGGGATATTAAGTCATTCCTAGACTACACGGGAACAGCTACATTAGGAGGCTTGCTAATGTACAGGCGAATGCCACATATGACCCTAATCCGTGCTGGCTGTCCCAGACCGAGCCAGCTGGCATGTGTTCCTATCCCTACACAGGGACACAGTACCCCAGCTTTGCTTATAACTCGGCCGGCTGTAAATTGTAAACAGTGATACACACAGTCGGGGAACGTGTGCCAGAGGTGAGTAAGAACTAAGAAACACATTCGTCTGGGATATATCCGACTCGTATATACAGTCAATTAATCTGCAATGGTGCCCTCAGGTCGCGTGTTTTATAACACAAGCGTGTAAATGATTAAAGTTAGTAAACTCTGCGCGTGTGTGTGTTGGAGGAGGAGGAGGAGGAGGAGGGGGGGGGGTAGTGTGTAGCGGCGTGCGTTTGTGAGATTAGTTTCTAGGCGGAAATTTTGCGGACATAACGACTTTGGAAACGATCAGGGAATAAAAGTGTTAGCCCTCTCCGTAGATTATGTGATTGCGTCTGTCTGATATGTACATGATGGTATGCGTAGTGAGTATATGAGCCTCATAATGCAATAGTGGGCTAGGTGCATTTTTTGTCATTTTGAGTTAGGTGCAGAAATGAATAGAGAAAAGTGATATCTTTCAGAGCAATAGTGGTGTAAGTCAAAATAAATTTCAAATTTCGACATATAGGGGGCAGTGTAGTATTGCACTTAGTATTACAGCCTTACAGCCTTAGAACTTTAAAGGCCTCGATCTCCTACGAAATGACAAAAATGCACCTAGCCCACTATTGCATTAAGGGGCTCATATAATGTGATCAAAAGATATACTCTTTATTAAGTACGTTATTGTTCATTTGCATTATTTTACAATTGATGTATGTATTCTATTACGTATTATATGATGGACGAGAGAGAGAGAGAGAGAGAGAGAGAGAGAGAGAGAGAGAGAGAGAGAGAGAGAGAGAGAGAGAGAGAGAGAGAGAGAGAGAGAGAGAGAGAGAGAGAGAGAGAGAGAGAGAGAGAGAGAGAGAGAGAGAGAGAGAGAGAGAGAGAGAGAGAGAGAGAGAGAGAGAGAGAGAGAGAGA
>NW_014577424.1:67313-69904 GCF_000485595.1 Priapulus caudatus
AAGACCAATGGGGAGGGGCAAGAGAAAGAAGGAGAAAAAAGAGTGTGTGTGCGTGTGTTCGTGCGTGCGTGTGGTGTGTGTGAGAGAGAGAGAGAGAGAGAGCGAGATGACAGAGAATCAATACGTTTGCGCCCCCAAACAAAGCGGACTCCGGCATTGTGCCGTGTGTGTAAGGTCTGTCGTGTTTGCTTCTAACCCCCCCCCCAGAGGACGGCCAAACAAGCGCTAGACTGCTGTCACCAGGGTTCGCACTGCGTACACGTTCTTCACCGCAGTTCCCACTCAGAACAACTCGCCTGAACAACAGAACTAATCGTGTTTGCTTCAAGACAAACTGATCTCGATTGTGAATCTCTCTCGCTCGCTATCTCTATCTCTCTCTCTCTCTCCCTCTCCCTCTCTCCCTTTCTCTCTCCCTCTCTTCCCCTCTCTCCCTCTCTTCCTCTCCCTCTCTCCTTCTCCCCCTCTCCCTCTCTTACTCTCTCTCTTCTCTCTCTCCCTCTCTTTTTTTCTCCCTCTCGCTATATTTCTCCCCCTCTCTCTCTCTTTATATATTTCTCTCTCTCTCTCCTCTCTCTCTCTCTCCTCCTCTCTTTTCCTCTTCCTCTCTCACTCTCTATGAGACGACTGAAGAAAGCAATTTCGGTTTGCGTCATTATCACAGTCGGGTTCAGAACAGTGAATGGCCACGCCGTCTCTAAAGGAACTCGCATTTGAGAAATTGAAATCTACGGACACCCGGCGATCTCGCGTACTACAGGGACGCCATCGCCGAATTCTATGTCTGCTTCACCCCCCCCCCACCACCCACCGATATATATTCAATATTTTAGCTCATCTAGTTGAGCGATTTCGGAATATGGGATTTCGGGATATGGCGGCGGCAGCGCATGCATGCTGGGAGTTACAGTTTTCACCTCTCGGTTCGATGCAGCATGCAGGCAGGCGTGCGTTTGTGGGTTTCGCCGACGGAAATGTATGGCGAGATGAAATGCGTAGCTAGTATATTATTATTTCTGTGATCATCGCTGTCGTACCCGAACGAAAAGACCAGGTCTCATCTGAACGAATTGCCTGAGAAGTGGGCACTCGGGAACGCGCGCCGCATTCCTTATACTCAGGGTCTCGCTGGCGTTTTTGTCAGCTGTGTTTGTCCAAGGTAGTGCAAATAAACGCGTGGCCCGCTCAATGTTTTTCGGCCGTATTTTGGTTTGTTTCTGTCAACAAATGCGCGGAGGCTATAGTTCATTGGGAACGGGTAAATTTGCCTGGACAGTCGCGCGAAATCTGCTGAGGCTGTATGCGGCGCGTATATGCGGGAGAAAACCTAGACAAAATTACACGCACGATTAGCGAGCTATTAAATACGCTCTGTCGAAAGTTCTCATAGCAAAATGCGTGCTTCGAAATGCATTGAATGCGATATGATCATACATTTCATTGAATTCCACACCGCGTACGCGTTTTTTCATGTCAGAGAATTTTCGTACCATAAATGTGTAGCAGGTCCGTGTTCTGGGACCTGCTAGTAAGACGGATGAGGTGTGTGCATCGTAAATCGTTGTCCCGTCACTCGCACATACGTGTAGCTGACAATGAGAGATTACTGGGTCTTTGAGCCACTGGTCTCAGCTTACTATCAGGTTGCCCCCGTAGCACAGTAATGTAAGGACATATAACCTTGAGAGGTGTTGAGTATTTTCGTCGGTGGCATTAGTAGGCATTAGTAGGCATCGATGTTCAACCCTAACTCTAAGCACATGAGTGATAGTAATCAACTTTCATTGCTCGTGCATCAGTGATGGGTGCGTATACTAGACCCGTCCAGAAATAAATTTCAAATAAATGAAAAATTTCAAATAAATTAATATAACTAAAACTATAACGTGGTAAATGCACACGTAGAAGAATTTCGCCATTTACAAATTCGAAGTAAATTTGCCTGAAGGTGGATGCTAATATCTTGCTTACTGCATTTTTTTAAAAGTCGCATTCGCATCGTAGCCGATGCATATAAGAATTGTGTGTTTGGTGTACAGTGTAGCCGATGTTGATCGTTCGTTCAACCCACGATGTAGTATGGTCCATCCTTGAGTGTTCTTTTTCTCTTCTGCCTGCTGCCTGCGCTGCCACTGGCCAGTGTACGTACACAAACACACGGTGCTCGCCCGCACGGAAAAGCTGCACGTGTATTTTGTAGTGGTAACTGTAGTAAGTGTAGCTGGGAAACGAATACGACTGGCGCAGCTGTTGCCGGCTCACACCTTGCCGTGTTTGCGACCGTGTGAGCGAGAAGCACTGCTTGGAAAAGCAACTGTTTTCCATGATTGTGCCCCCGCTGTGTTTCCTGTGATCCTCTTACGTGCTTGTTGTGCATAGAGGCGGGTCTCAAACCAGCGGTGAGCTCTCCCTGATTGCGAGAGGAGCTATATAACGTTACTCACCTGCTCAACAATAACAAGTGTGATAACATCAGGAGTGAATAACAATAGATTATTATCTACATAATAATATCTCTATATATAATATCAGGAGTTAATAAAGACAAAGTAGTTAAAATAAAAACATTTGTCTTTATTAACTCCTGATAT
>NW_014577424.1:71975-81156 GCF_000485595.1 Priapulus caudatus
GCAATCTATTAACTACACCATGACTACACTTTCCGAACCAGCCAACTACAAACCAAACTCCAAATCAATTCATTCTAAAAGTGCCCGGATGCTTCAGCTCGGATGGATACGCTATAGTATTGGAGGATCCGATTTTTACCACGCTGCGGGAAAGATGTGTTTGTTTACAGCACTGTGGTTTACAGCTGTACACTACAGTGTAGTAACAGTGTTGCCCAAGGAGCGTTCAGCGTGACGTCACGTCTAGGTCACGTGTGTAAACATAGCTCTGCTGAACAAGAATAACATGAATAAGCGAGCATAACAATAAACGAGCATAAAAGACATGAATAACATAACTCTTTTATTCATGTTGTTTGTGCACGCAGCACAGGGCGGGCTATTTCTAGTACTATATAGCCCGCGTACAGTGACTGCTGCAGGCAGCGGCTGTCACTACGGCTGCGGCTGCACTGTCACTGCGGCTGCCTGCGGCAGTCACTGGACGCGGGCTATAGTACTAGAGCTAAGGGCGGGCGTGCGGTGTACTAGTGTGTTGCAGATGAGCATTTGACCGGCATTTACAGGTGATTAAATGCGAAATAGAGTAGAGAAACATTAAGACTTTGGTAGTAAATACATTTCGTGTTTATTTACCTTTATTTTATTTTATTGAGACGTTCCACGTGCCTGTGCCGCCGGCGAACGCTTTTGCCAACCAGCAGAGCTATGTTTACACACGTGACCTGGACGTGACGTCACGCTGAACGCTCCTTGGGCAACACTGTCACTACACTGTAGTGTACATGCAGCTGTAAACAAACACATCTTTCCCGCAGGGTGGTAAAAATCGGATCCTCCAATACTATAGCGTATCCATTCGTGCTGAAGCATCCGGGCACTTTTAGAATGAATTTATTTGGAGTTTGGTTTGTAGTTGGCTGGTTCGGAAAGTGTAGTGAATAGATTGCAAGTCCCATGAATTTATTCGAAGTTTGCTGAATAGTTTTGCACACGGACCGGAAACAACAGAGTGGGCGGCAAATTATGAACGATAGTAAGTGATTTCAGATGTCTTGAATATATTGGAAGTTGCATAAATTGATTGTTAAAAGAGCTCTTTGATTGTAAACATTTATATATGTTTTGAAAGCTGCATGTATGATTAATTTGTAATTTAAGCTATACATTTGTCGTTTGTTACCTAATAATTCTGAAACCAACAGTTAGATTCGCATTTCTGGTGATTAATGTTAAAAGTAATAAATTAATTTCAAACTTAGTGAACTGATTCGTTATTCTGTAAATTAATTTAAAACTTATAATTTCAATTGTTAGGGTGATGAAGCAAGATTTGAACATTTGTGAGTTCATGTAACATGTTCTCAATTAAATTGCAAGTTAGTAAATTGGTTTGTTGTTTTGAAAATAAATTTTTACAATGATGTGAAGGAATTTGTATATCAGTCAATTATTTTGGAAAGTTGTGAATTAATTTGCAAGTTAATAAATTGATTTGTTATTCTGTGAATTGATTTTAAATTTTGAATTTAAATTTCTCGAACAATATAAAGTAATTTGTATTTTTATTAATTAATTTGAAATGTTTGAAAATGATGTTTGAAGGGGATGGCTTTCCATAATATATATTTATAGAAATATATAGATATAAATATGTATAGAAATATAGTCAAACTAGTATTATACATTTATATATTTATAGAAATATATATAGGTGTATGAAACTACTCCTCCTTGATTAGAGTTCACACAATGTGACTCTGACGTGCGTATGCGGCATACAGAAGCTCGTATTCTTTGTGTCTCGTATCTTTTGTCAGTCGTACGTTGCCTTCACCATGCGACAGTACTGAGCGTCTTTTGGGTTTTGGCGTTACGTATGCGCAACATGTTCTGCTTGCATCTATGACAAATACGACATACGCATATATACGCTCTCCTATATGACACTATTTGTCCTAAGAAGATTCTTCCTAAGACAAATATTGGCGAGTCAACTTCGTTCCGCTTTACAGCTACAATTCACTGCTTGCGTTCATAATAGCGCTCCCAAACTCCTATGATGCGCTCCTAAACTCCTATGATGCGCACAACACATACAACAATATTTGTCATAGGAAGAATCTTCCTATGACAAATAGTGTCATAGAAGAGCGTATATGCGTATGTCGTGTTTGTCATAGATGCTAGCAGAACAGGCTGGTATGCGTGAGAGCTGGGAGGGAACAAGCTGCTGGTGATAAGCGAACGGTTGAGATGTATTATGAATCACGAAGGCGGTTGCCATCTGCGTGTAAGCCGAGCTCGGACTTTTACCGAGGCGTCGATACAGATGCGTATGCCGGTTGCCATGTGCCCCATTAACAGTTCATAAAATCAACGCAAAAATGCGGATTAAGACGGACTGGACTCCCCCCTCCCTCCCCGCATCGGGGGGAGGGGGAGGGGGTAATGTTTATGGCCAGATCAGAATTCAGTGAAATGTGGAACGCATTTGATGCTAGATTACGCGGTCTGTGCTGCTGCTGCTGCTCGGAGAAGAATCTGCCACGAACAGGGGATAGAGAGAGAAAAAAAAACTGCCGGTTGATTTAGCGCTGTTCTTCGTGAAGGGGTTGGACAAACTCTTATTGAATTTAATCGCGGTGTGCGTTTTTTTTTCTCCGTCGCTTTATCGCCGATGATGTTCGGAGTTTTATCGCGGAAGGAGTTACGCGTTGGAGAAGAAGGCCTTCCACGTGTGGCAGCTTGAACACTAATCGCGCCAAAAATGCGATTTTTTCGTTTTATAGCTTCTAAATTGAGAGGCGGGCTGCGGTGCGATTAGCGTAAGCTAGATTAGGCTGCTGGCAGCTTGACGTCGCTGGCCTCTATCACAGCAGTAGTGCAGTAAATATTCACGAAATCCAGTATACGTAGACTAAACTATCGCTGTCTGTCTGTCTGTCTGTCTGTCTGTCTGTCTGTCTGTCTGTCTGTCTGTCTGTCTGTCTGTCTGTCTGTCAGACTGTCCGTGGGTCTGTCTGTTTGGCTGTCTTTGTGTAGCGTTTTGTGTAGTATATTATAGTTTGGTACAATCTAGTTAGAACATGCTTTCGAGTGTAATATTGGTCGCTACATTATACATCGCAATATCAATCCGTCTGCCCCTTTGTTACGTCCGTCCCGTGTACGTGCTTCACGAATTCGTACGTATGCATGCGTGCTGGTCCTTAGGCCCGTCTCTCGGTGTGCCCCGTGTATTAGTAGTCCCTTCATGTAACCATCTGTCCACTTGATCACATGATCGACAGAATAGCAGGGATGTCTTAGAAGGGCGTTCGAAGTCCGGCAGTTGGGGTGCGCGCGCTAAGGGACACCTGACACTCGAGACATGCTAGCTGCAGCTTGCAGGGATTTGTAAGAGCGTGATCGGAGCCAGCTGTAGCCCGGGTCGCGCTGCACTGATCCATGCCTTCCCCCCGCGTACGTGGGCCGCCGCGCTGTGTTAATCAACATGCAACCCACGGGCGCGAGATGCCCAACACGTCGTGTAGGGATCAGAGAAGACACGGCGGCGGGCTTGTCAGCGTAATCTGACGCAGAAGCCAAGCGACTTGTATTAGGGCTTATTAGTACACCGTGGGCGAAACAGAAGGGAAGGGGAAAGCTATTCCACCGCTATATCTCACACGTGCGGTGTGTAGATCTGCGCGCATCGCAAAAAAAGAGCGAGCGAGTTAGTTGTCGGAGAGTTTACGGGTTTTAATTTACAATGGGAAACGTCTGTGTCGGATGATAATTCAGTGCAAAATGCGCAGCCGACTAAAAACGCTGGAGTCGATATATGCGAGCGACTCAGAGATGCGGAGAGATGCGGAGATTCGCAGCTTCCCGTGTCCTGGCGACCGCGCCGCACAGAGATGCGGATAATCGCAGCGTCCCGTAGACATGGCAACCATAGCGTGGCAGTGACCACATGCACACGGAATGATGCATTCGAGCGATTTCACGCCGTATTAAATATAAATCTACGGTTTCTCGCGCCACGCTCTTGGCAGTGCCCTTACGCTACGCGCTGTATGGGGGAGGGGGAAGGGAGCGAGGGAGGGAAGAAGGGAGAGAGGCAGGGTGTGATGTAGGGAGGGAGGTTGGGGCGGGGGAGGGCGGTCGAGAGGGTGGTAGGGAGGGAGGGGGAGGTAGGTAGGCAGGGAAGGAGGTGGGAGGTCGGTCGGGAGGGATGTAGGGTGTGAGCTAGGGAGGTAGAGAGGGAGGGAGGTAGGTAGGCACGGACAGAGAGAGAGGTCGGGGGAGGTCGGTCGGGGAAGGAGCAAGGGAGGAATCCCGGTATGTTTGGTGGCTGGTGGCGTGGCAGGATGCGCTGCGAGGGAGGAAGACGGACGAGGTGATGACGCGAGCTGTCAGCAGCTCCCCACGCGGCGCGGCGAAAACCAGCCGCCGAATTCTGACCATCTGCTCCCTGATTGGCTCCGACGTGCGCAGCTGAAAAACTAGGATGAATTATCGTGTTTTAAGAAGCTCCGGCGACGGAAAAAAATCGGTATTTTTATTCCGTCTAACACCCGTTCGTCATCTTTTTGTGTCGTCAATGTGATGTAAACGATATCGGGTCGGCCCTTCGGCACAACACGGATTACGAAGGTTCAATAAGGCTGCTATGAAATGCGGCCGTACATACAACTTCGTAATAGTTGGTTGGAAAGCGCAGGGAGGGGGGGGGGGGAATCTACGCTTTAGTCTAGATTAATAGAGTCGGGTTTAAGCTGCTCCTTTTGTTTAACGCGTACGGCGGAAATCTGGCTCGCTTCAAAAATGACGATGTCAGCAAGACAATCGGAGACAGATCATACGAAAACATTCGCGATTGCTAAGCCGATTTGCCGAGTTCGTTTCCAACCGGCGGGAGATTATTGGAGGATGCATTATAGATCCTCCGATGCATGTCACTCGTAATGTTCCCTCACATGCGACAGCAGATTTTATAAGCAGTCCAGCCTGTGATTGTGTCCTTCCTGCGACAGCGTCAAGGAAACGGCGTCGGGTCATCTCCACTTTTTTGGGTTAGGGGTTATAGAAGAGGAGGGAGAAGAGGAGGAGGATGAGGAGGATGAGGAGAAGGAGGAAGAGGAGGTGGATAAGGAGGGGAAAAAAAGAAGGAAGAGGAGGAGGAAGACGAGAAGGAAGAGGAGGAGGATGAGAAGGGGGAAGAGGAGAAGAAAGAGGAGGAGGATGAGAAGGGGGAAGAGGAGAAGGAAGAGGAGAAGGGAGGAAGTGTGTGAGAATCCAGATGTCTAGATGGCGGGTTGGTTCTGTTCGCAGATTTGGTTCTATTGTGCACTGGTTTACAGGCAAGCATTTGCTAACAGGTGATGTCATGCTGCTTTTATTATTCCAGTCATTTAATATATATTATATATATATTAGTTGTCATTTGGAGTTAACGTATAATTGACACTATTTTGTCTTTTTATTCACTTTCTGAAATAATATATTATGCATGTTTTGGTATAGATTTATTATTATTTATATATAATTATACTATAATAGTGGTCCATACTTTAAGAGATTTTGCAGTGAGCATATGAATTGCCAAAGGCATAACGCAATAAACTCTTCCTCGTCTTCGAAATTTCCAGTCTCTCGGATCAGGAACAAGCGGAATGGCATATCTCTCATCACAGCTACTGAGCAGTTATCTCAGTTCATTGTTTTACGATCAAAGCTTAACGCGCCCTATTGGACGCGGTCATTCGTATAAGAGTTTCTCGCTCTCTCTCCGCTCTCTGACGCGCAGCGGCTTTCTCATGGTTTCTTCTTTCTCTTCTCGCTCTTCCCGATGTCCTCTCTCTATAGTAATATATTTTCTCTCTCTCATCTCTCCTTTTCCTTCCCTCTTCTTCTGTCTCTCAGTCTCCTCTCTGCTCGTCTCACCATGTTCTCCATCTGTCTCCAGTCTTCTCGTTCTTCCGAGTCTCTTTTTCTTATCTCACTCTCCGCCTTTCTCTCGTCTCCATTTTCCTCTCTTCCTCTCTCTATCGTCCTCTCTCCTCGTCTCGGTCTCTGTCTTCGTCGTCTCTGTCGCGCATCGCTCGCTCTCTCTGCGCCCGACGGCCGTCGAGCGAATCGTAGAGGGGCATGATATAATATAGCGTGCTGCCAATTTGTACAACAAGGTTAGTAGTATTTTCTCGTGGCTGAATGGATAAATACGCAAGCCGTTACTGGAGATGAAAGCATGATGCAATTATTGACCTTGCCAACACTTATTTCATCAATGTAGATGACTGTCGGTGTCCTGCCTCCTACATATACGCGCAGAGACACACGCACGCACATATATGTACATTTATTTATTTATTTATTTTATTATATATATATATATATATTTATTTATTTATTTATTTATAGAAGGCATTAGATTTATATACATCATATCAAGAGCTCATAATACCTTATAATAAGGTATATAAATAAATATAAGGCTTAAAATAATAAGGTATATTATTAGCTCTTGATCATATGTACAAGACAGCACCATTGTGCGTGCGTCGTAAATTCAGCTCGTTGTGGTGATTTTCACGGCTGTCTGAGATATATCCCTTCATATTCTCGCAGGCAAAAGAAAACTACGAAAAATCAATCGTGTCAAAACCGATTTATGATTAGTCCGCCGATGGTTACCAATAATTTCGTCGTCGGTCAGTCGACGCACCCGGGAAATCCAGCCATGCTGGCGATTATTTCGATTAGTCGTGCGAAAAGCCACGCCGAGTAACCACGATAGACTCTAGACGAAAGACGAAAGACATTTTTCCATCATTACAAGACGTCGCATGTGCAAACCATCGTAGTCTATCAGCCGACAATCGAATTCTACTCAAGTGATTGATTGATTGATTGATTGATTAATGTATTGACGATTACTGATAGACAACACCGTTAATCAGCAACGCAACGGGAAAACATTTCCGAGGAAATCGAATTTCGGCTCGATGCGCATGCGTGTGTATTTGCCTCCTAGATACAGAATGCAAAACTATCGCGTCTCAGGTGCGTGACTATATATTATATACGTGCTTCGGCGATTGAATTCTGCCAAGGATCGCAGGAGCCGAGTTGATATGCAAATGCGGTGATGATGCTGAGGGGTAGTTTAATTATATTTTAAGGATACTCTCAACCTTTTGCACGGGTATTGCGCTTATGAAGATTAAACGTTTATTGGCGAATGAATCTAATCAATCACTTGTTTTATTTATAGAGGAGATATATCTCTATGCTCAAGCCAAAAAATTTCATGAAATTTCCAGCACCTAATTTTGTTACCACACAAATTTTGAATTTTTATGTAAAAATGGTATTTTGGATATTTCTCAACTACCAGAAAGAATGAGGATATAAAATTTTCGCCACATGTTAAGCACAATATGGACCAAAATACCGAGAAAAATGGGAAAAACTGCTTAAAAATCAAGTTGTGTGTTAGAATTAAAAATTTTAGCGAATAAAGAGGCATAACTAATAAAATACGGCACTTAATAACAATCCCTGACGCGCTTTTTTACAGCAATATGTTACCATTAAAACGAGTGTAAAATTAAATTAATCAGAGTTGTAATTACAGAGAAATATCCATTTATACATCGGCTACAATGTCAGAAATCGAAACGGAGAAATCAGCGTTTTTCTATTTTTCACAATGATCGACCGCCTGTGTGCAAAATGGGTGAACGTACGTGAAACATCTACTGTTAGTACTTACTGTGACATATCCATGACTAACTGACACCACTAAATTGGTAATATCTTCCATGCACCTTGAGAAATTGTAAGAAAGGTTACCACCGCACTTTCATGCAAAACGCGCGTACGATGTGTATTGCATGCCGTTACTAAGCTATGTCATCAAACACGCGCCTAAATGCAAGGTGTGTAACAAGGCAAACGGGGCTATTTTCGGTCGCGCGGCAATTTCAACTATCACTGGCAGATGACAGCTGTAGGAGGGTTTATGCTGAATGATACTGGCATAGCGAATACCATGAAAATTATGGCTGTATTATGTCTCTCACGTCATCAGTGACGTCAGCTGCTGCTCACTACACGTGAACGCGGGCAATCAAAATGCTCTAAAAGTTCACATGTACCGTTATATGGTGAAATGAGCATATACAGAGGTGGCACAGTGTTAGCCATCGAATAAAGTTGAAAATGAAAAATCGGTAAAATTTTGCCTAAAACCTTGAGAGTATCTTTAATTATTACGAATTAAAATTATTATTATTTAAATATTAATTATATTTTTAATATATACTTATTCGCATTTCCGCGAATTCTGTAGAGAGACGTCGTCGGTCGCTGTGTCGACGCGATCTCGCGAGATAGAGAAAGAGAGTCGGGCACATGCTAATTACTCAATCGCCTCGTTATATATATATACGCTGAGTCACATGCATGCGTGAAACTCTGTTGGGAGTTTTTTTTCTCAAACACATCAGCGTAATCACCGGGGTTGTTGGGGCTGGTGCATTGAAGGGTGTGTGACGGTGACGCGTGCCCTCTCTAACACATGAGGTCCTGTTGACATCACTGGGGGGAGGGGGGCTGTTGACATGGCTGGGGGAGGGAGGGGGGCTTCTTTATAGTGAGTCACACTGTAAATTAGTATTGTTGATTGCCGGTCGCGGGTCGCTCGGGGGTGGCTGCGTCCACGCGTTCAGATTATGCACATTGCTGGGACCCTGTCGAGTTATTACCCATATCAAGGACGGGGTCTGCGGTATGTACAGTGGCGTCGGACGCTCCTGTGGGAACGTAATTGTTTTCTAATAAACGGAGGGTGTCCATTGTGACTCGGAAGGCGAATCGCGCGTGTTCATTACTGGGATGTGTACGCGGTGAGTTAGTAAGCGTGCGTGTGAATGGCTTCACTTTGCTGGAATGTTTTCCTTCAGCTGGATTATATTGCATAATGCAGCATGCAATCATGTATGTAGAATGAGTTAGTGTGTGTAAGTGTATGTGTGTGTGTGTGTGTGTGCGTGTGTGTGTGTGTGTGTGCGTGTGCGTGTGCGTGTGCGTGTGCGCGTGCGCGTGCGCGTGCGCGTGCGCGTGTGGGGGTGCTTGATTGCAACCGTGCGTGTGCGTGTGTGTGTTCGTGGGTGTGTTTGCGCGTGCGCTG
>NW_014577424.1:81166-83525 GCF_000485595.1 Priapulus caudatus
CTCTCTCTCTCTCTCCCTCCTCTCTCTCTCTCTCTCTCTCTCTGAGGCTTCTCACGTGACTACTAATGTCGGCAGTAAATCGCGGGGTTGGTTCTCGTCCGAGAATTCGCCGTCGTTTCGCGTTTCGCAAACGACGTGTTTTTATGCCGACGTTTCTACGCGCTCAGACATTAGTGTGAGCATCGTGCTCTTTCATGGCCAGGCTCTCTGTAAGATAACTATAATTGGGAGCGTTGTCTGCTAGAGGCAATGTTACGGGCTACTCGCCACTTTATTCGTCTGCTGGGGGCTTCATACGACGATGTTCGGTTTACAATGAGTGCTCGTGGTGGTTCACGTGAAGGCTTTTTGTCTTGTGAGGTGTCATGCGCACATCATGATAAAATAGACAGATAATAAATAACATATGATATATAAATATAATATATATAATATAGAAATAATATATAAATAACAAAGATAATAAAAATATAAAAAGTAGCCTAGATTTCCAGCAGCATCGGTTGAACTTATTTGAGAATATTTTTTACATTTATTTCTACGTTCCTAACTATGTTCTTATAATCCATGTGTAGTGTACTGATAAAAAATATCGGATAAAATCACAACATGATTACGCTGTCATATCATGAGTAAGATAATAAGGGATTATTATCCTATTCTTGATCGTCTGTATGTCTTGCACCTTTTTTCGTATGCGCGCAGTAATGCACGTCTATAGAATATGACATATGCGTATATAAGTAATTATGTTAGTGCGCGAAGCGCTGCGTGTGTTTGCCCGGCCACCCACACGCTGTGTTATTACAAATACTGCGTGGAATCCGGGCGACTTGTAAGGAGAAAAAAAACTGCCGAACGTACGTTCACCATTCACGCTGCTGGTCAATGATTCCGCAGCAGCTGGCGTGCTGCATCAGTATAACGGGACGTGTCACTGGCACTGCTGCTATACCGTATATATAGAGAGAGGAATATAGGCAATGGTGGGAGAACAGGGAGGAGGGAGGGATGGTGACTTATGGTAGTGGCTCGTGCCACGGGGCGTGTAGCGCGTTGTTGGGCTGGCAGTGCGAAACCGCCGACAGTGACAGCCGAAATTACAGACGCAGAAAAAAACGGAATCGGTAATTCATAAGCATACACGGCCGATTAGCGCCGAACTCGACCGAATGGCAGCTGCCGATGAAGTCGAGAATATACGCCAATAAATATCGTGTTAGGAGCGTGAAGAAAATGTAAGCAATCCTCCCACAGTGCAGCAAAAATAGCGAGTGTCAGATCTTGATAGGGGCGCGCACCTGGCTCCATCAATCAAAGATGGCGGACACGCTCGCTGTCAGCCCCGGGGCGGTGCACGCAGCGCCTCCTATATCCGCCATGCGTGCCCCGCCACGCGTATCCGTCCACTCCGTTTTCTTCTACTTGTATTACCTCCCCTTCCCATAGTTGTCTAGATATCTCTGTATAACTATAATTATGTATATACCTATGCTTATCTATACCTCTCTATCTGCTTCACAGTGCACTGCTTTTATAGTATTTTCAGACTAGCCCGCATTCCTGGTTAGGACTGGACAGCTCTGGCGCATAGCGAATTAATGGAGAAAATCTACTAGACATACTACATCCTAGCCTGTAAATTACATCGACCGTGTCTCGCATGCCCTGCTCCGTCAACGAGAGAGTGTGTGTGTGTGTGGGGTCGGTGCGGCATAGCTATTTTCGTGTCCCAGAAACGAACCGGTGAGCGTGAAAGAGAGAGAGAGAGAGAGAGAGAGAGAGAGAGAGAGAGAGAGAGAGAGAGAGAGAGCGAGCGAGAAAGAGGCTGAGCGAGAAAGAAAGAGGCTGAGCGAGAAAGAAAGAGGCTGAGCTAGAGCTCGCGTAAGATGACACACACACAACGACGTCGTATTACTCATCGCGATGCACATAATTGAGTGGAAGCGACACGTTCGGATGCGACTTGAGTGATTTGTGGTCGTAGGTCCGTGCAGCGGCCCCGTTACCAGCAGGTAATTACACGGGTCAGGAAATGATGATCGGTGCTTAATGGCGGGGTTTGGCTAGACGTGGTACGAAACCCTAATACGCATCTATATAAATGGGTAGATATGTAGACGAACGGATGGGTGGGTGGATGGATGGGTGGATGGGTGGATGGATGGGCGGGTCGGTGGGTGGATGAATTGGATGGATGGATGGATGGATGGATGGATGGATGGATGGATGGATGGATGGATGGATGGATGGATGGATGGATGGATGGATGGATGGATGGATGGATGGATGGATGGATGGATGGATCGGATGGATGGATGGATGGATGGATGGATGGATGATGAGATGATGATGATGA
>NW_014577424.1:83535-86242 GCF_000485595.1 Priapulus caudatus
GTGTGTGTGTGTGTGTGTGTGTGTGTGTGTGTGCGCGTGCGCGTGCGTGCGTGTGTGTGTGAGAAACAGCGAGAATGAGTTGCAGTGACACATGTATGGGTATTAATGACCCACGTCTCGTCTGGCGAGTGCACATGTCAACGCACACATTCGTCTGCTGAGCTCAAACACGCAGCCGTTGCATATACATGCATTCGTCGCGCGACGGCCAGAAATTCCTGTCAGAGGTTATGTGTATAGCGACGTAAAAAGGATGCCAGTGAAAGTTAATAGGCGACTGAGTGAGTTATGCTGAACGCCCCTGTTAGCTGGAAACCTTCTCTATACATATGTATGTCGAATCGCGGTGAAGATCTATAAACGCATATCTTGTGTTTTTAGTGATCTGTGAATTCCTGTTTTAGTGTTTTGCTAATTAGCTATGCACGCAATTTGTTGTAAATGAAGTAAGTATATCAGGCAGGCGAGCAGGACGGAAGATAGATGGCATGTCTATGCCACAAAACGTGCAAGTTATTCATCTGCTTATACACAGTGGTTCTTAACATTTTTTGAGTCATGGACACCTTTGAGAATGTGGTGAAAGCTACGGACCCCTCCTCAGAAAAATGCACAGACGCACTCTTTTTTATTATACAGTATACAGAAGCACACAACAAATTTTTATGCGCTTGGTTCACGGACCCCCTGAACCCCATCCACGGACCCCAAAGGGGTCCATGGACCACAGGTTAAGAACCCCTGGCGTAACATATTCAGGCTCTGGGTCAATCCCGAAATCATTGCTTTCCGCTAGGAGTTAAGAGGAGAGTTTCGATTGCATCATTCCGTCGTACGTTCGATTCTCTCCGCTCAGAACTACTCGCAATCTTCTACCCTGCATGGATATTTAGGTATTACGTCAGCGTGCGTTACTAGCAGCACCGCCCTACGCTCTGTATGCACCAGGGTATATATATACATACATATATATATATATACGCAACGCACTCACACACATATATATATATATATATAACAATCGCAACCATATATAGAGCTAATCGTTTTCCAAATGCGTGTGTTTAGTCGCTCGCTGACGGCTCACGGGCGTGCTAGTCACGAGCCACATGGTCGCCGATCAATTAAACACGGCGCGCCTCGAATGCGCCTGGACACGAATGTCACAGGTGCAATTTGTGAGACAAGGGTAATAGGATGGCGGTTATTACCCACCGTACGTGCAACGAAGCGCGCGCTGGCTGTGGGGGGAGGGATGCGTTAAACCACGCGAGATAGCGTAAATGTTATTGCCATTAATTTGATTCGCATCGTCAAGTTTGTACGTAAAACGAGAAGACGCAGGCACATTAATGTCTTCGCGGTCGAAGAATAATTTTGGCGGCCGCTGCGCGCGTCGCATGTGTAACAGAGGAATTCCGTAGGAAAGGCAATATAAAGAAGGTTAAAATGACTAAGGAAACGAAAAGAAGGATGAATAAGCGACGTTCCTCGTTTGGAGCAATAGTAACTGCTTTAAATGTAGCTAATGTGCTGCGTTGATATAACGGCAGATGCTATAAACGGCCGAATTATAGCGAATTTGCGCATAATTGTCATATTTAATTATTAGTGTATTGTTTTAGATGACATTTTATTTAATTTTAGAGCATTTTAGTTCGATATAGCATTTGAATTTAATCGTTCTCGCCTACCAAATGCGTAGCTACGGTGCGTTGCGCATTTCTGAGACATGTCGTAGCAGCAGTGGTGACACAACTCGTTTTCTCAGCGAGCCCATCGTGGGCAATGGTTATTTACTGTTGCGGCAAGCGTTGGTTTATGAAACTGATATTTTTTAGCCATGACACTTCTGATCCGGAAGTTTATCGCTGGGCTGCTCGAGTGATCGGAGGTGATACGGTTGCCATGTATATACGGGCTGTGTAGAGTGGAGGCCTACACCGCCCGCGTCGTGGCACGCGACACTGCAACGCGGCGCACGACGGTAAGCCACACAACACGCACTACGCACGAGCACACACAGCACACACACGCAACTAAACAGCGCGATGAGTGACTAAAGCATGCTGGCCCCTGCTGTCCCCTCCCCCGGTTCCGCGAGTAAATATTTAGCAATTTCTTAGCAAGTACGTGGAGCGTGTTATTTAGCGGAAGAGTCGGGCGGGGTCGGCATAGAGATGCATGCCCCCAATTCTCTCCCTTCCCCGCTCCATGCACCTTCCCCCGGGGCAGCTCTTCAACTGTCGTTGTGTGGGAAAGAGATGCACCGGCTTATTCCATCTTCCCTCCTCCAGAGCAGCTTCAGCGGGTTTCTCTGTGTAGGGAGGTAGTGGAGATGCCACCCACTACACCACCTCCCCGCAGGACAACTTCAGCCTGCTGTGTGGTATAGATGGCCCCCCTACAGACGACCTCCCCCAGGACAACTTCACTCCTCTGTGGTGTGGAGAATGGCCGCCCTACACCACCACCTCCCCCTAAGGACAGGCTTCAGCTCTCTGTGTGGTGGAGATGCGCCCCCTACACCACTCGTCCCTAGGGACTGCTTCACCCTCTGTGTGGTGAAATGCCTCCCCTACAACCTCCCTCGACCTACGGACATGCTCTTCCACTCCTCTGTGTGGTTGAGCATGGGCCCGCCGCTACACAACCACCTCGCACCTAGGAACTTCACTCTCTGTGTGGTGAGAATGGCCCCCCTACA
>NW_014577424.1:86267-99826 GCF_000485595.1 Priapulus caudatus
ACCAACGTCCCTTAGGACAGCATCACTCCTCTGTGTTGGTGGAGATGCCCCCCGACACCACCTCCCCAGGACAACTTCACTCCTCTGTGTGGTGGAGATGCCCCCTACGCTTCCTCCCGTTAGGACAGGCATACTCTCTGTGTGGTGGAGATGCCCCCTACACCTCCTCCCTAGGACAGCCTTCACTCCTCTGGTGTGTGGAGATGCCCCCTACACCTCCTCCCTTAGGACAGCATCACTCCTCTGTGTGTGGAGATGGCCCCCTACACCACCTCCCCTAGGACCAACTTCACACCTCCCTGTGCGGTGGTGATGCCCCCCTACACCACCTCCCTAGGACAGCTTCACTCCTCTGTGTGGTGGAGATGCCCCCCTACACACCTCCCTTAGGACAGCATCACTCCTCTGTGTTATGGAGATGGCCCCCCTACCATCCTCCTCCTTAGGACAGCATCACTCCTCTGTGTGGTGGAGATGGCCCCCTACACCTCCTCCCCTAGGACAGCTTCAGCTTTCTTTGTGTGGTGGAGAGTGTACGTCGTGAGAGGTCACGCACGGTCGTGTCTGTGGCGTGTAGCAGGAAACACGTGCGATATATAGTGTGACTCCGTCAGTAGGTGCTGTAGACTGTAGACGCTTCGTAATAGTAAGCAATTGCGCTGGCTGGAAATAGGCACTGAAACTTTACACGGTGTATAAAGAAGAAAGGCTGTTTAGTAATGGCAACCAGATACGAGTACGTACATCGATGTTATGCTACCAGGGTGAGAAAGGGGAGGCAGAGCGAGAGAGTGAGTGAGTGAGATTAGAGAGAGAGAGAGAGAGAGAGAGAGAGAGAGAGAAGAGAGAGATGAGAGAGAGAGAGAGAGAGAGAGAAGAGGGAGAGGAGAGAGGTGAGTGAGAGAGAAGAAGCGAGGGTGGAGAGCGAGAAGTGAGTGAGAGAGAGGAGGAGAGCGAGAGAGTGAGTGAGAGAGAAGAAGAGAGAAGCGGGAGTGGAAGCGAGAGAGTGAGTGAGAGAGAAAGAGAGAGAGAGAGAAAGTGAGTGCAGAGAGAAGAGCAGAGGGGGGGATAGTGAGTGAGAAAGAAAGAAAGAGAGAGAAGAGAGAGAGAGACGAGAGAGTGAGTGAGTGAGAGGGAACGAAAGAGAGTGAGAGACGAGAAGAGAGAGAGAGTGAGAGAGAAAGAGAGAGAGGGAGGGAGAGCGAGAGAGTGAGTGCGTGAGAAAGACAAAGAGAAAGAGAAAGAGAAAGAGAAAGAAAGAGAGAGGAGAGAGAGAGAGAGAGAGAGAGAGAGAGAGAGAGAGAGAGAGAAAGTTAGAGCGAAAGAGACGCAATTATGCGTAAAAAGTGATCCGGATCTCCCTCCCAAATAGTATTAAATATTATCAAGCGCTTATAATACCTTATTAGCTCGATTTCACACAGGGAGACGCCAGGTGGTAGTACAGCCCGCCATAAAAAATACGTACGACTCCCGTGCATAGATAACCGCATATAGTATAGGCCCCTATATATATGTATATATATATATATCAGTGGTTAATAATGTTACGAGGAGTTTGTCATTATTAACCCCTGATATATATAGTTATTAGTAGCATAGTATGGTATAGTAGTAGTATAGTATCAGAAGTAGATAATAGGGAATATTCCTTATTATCTACTTCTGATAGTATATAGCACGCACTATAGTATAGTTGCATGCGACCGTGGTCTGTTGACATTCGCATACTATGGCCATGCAGTATATTATAGATGCATGCGACGCCATGCAGTGTAGATCAAGAGTCCATAACAGACAATTTTCTATTATAGAAAATTATCCTCAATAATAATAGAATAATAATAATAGAAGATTATGTTCTATTAAGAATGTTCTATTATGGACTCCTGGTATAGATGCATGCGAACGTGGCCTGTTGGCGGTCGCGTGGTGCGCTGGCAACGATATGAATTTAACCCGTGCGAGTGAAGTGACTTCTCTCTCGCATGGTCGCGTACGGCTGGCTGTCGGGTGGCAACAGGATGCATGCCGTGGTGGGTCTGCCTCCGTGCATGGAGAACCCGATCCTTGGTGGCACCTCGGTTTACACTCCGGGCATGTCAAAACATTGCGATGCTTAGCTTCCTGTCTACTGTTTGTTTTGGTCAAGAGCGACTACAAGTGGATAGGCGAAAGACGAGACAAGGAGAGAGGTGGCCCTGCGTGTGACCGCTGTATGCACCACACAGACACACACACACGCACGCCGCACAACACGCACGCACGCACACACACACACGCGCACACACGCGCGCGCACACGCATTCGCACACGCACACGCGCACGCACACGCACACGCACACACACACACACACACGCGCGCACACACACACGCACACGCACACCACACGCACGCACGCACACACGGCCCACACCGCACACACGCACGCACACGCACGCGCGCGCGCACACACGACACGCTTCGCGCGCGCGCACACACGCACACGCGCACGCGCAACGCACAACGCAGCACACGCACACACACACACAACACGCGCGCAGTATGTGTGACTGCGGGCTATATACATATGCATAGCACCTGGGTAATCAATCATTCGGTGGCACTCGCTCTTCGGAAAGGAAAGGTGGGGGGAGGGGGGGGGACCTTGCTTGCATTTCACTAGAATTTAATGGTCTCAAGATGGCTCGTTTGGAAGTAGAGAAGTTGTAAGTTTAATTCGAATTTATTTTTCGCCAGGCGTCGGATAAATCGGCAACAGCTCTGTATATTGCCGCGCTCGTTGACCGAGTAGTATAGCGGGGAGTATGATTATGAATGAATTGAATGTGTGTTATAATGGCTCGCGCAAGATTGGGCCCCGTGTAATGCGCGCCTGGCGTGTACACTTCTCACTGCGGTCAAGCAATTTGGCTTTCTCTCCGGAAGTGATCGGCGAGTGATCCACGTTCAACTTTACTCAGCGACCACTTCAAACACACGCGGCGATTGACCGAGGGAAACTGTATAGGGCTGGCGGTGTGTGCGTGCGTGCGTGCGCGCGGGCGTGCGTATGTGTGCGTATATGTGCGTATGTGTGCGTATGTGTGTACGTGCGTATGTGTGCGTATATGTGCGTACATGTGTGCATATGTGTGTACGTGCGTATGTGTGTACGTGCGTATCATATGTGTGTACGTGCGTATGTGTGCGTCTGTTCGTGCGAGCGTGTTTGCGTGCACGTGTGTGTGTGCATGTGTGTGTGCGTGCGTGTGCACATACTCGCGTACGTGCATGCACGTGTGTGTGTGCGTGCGTGTGTGCATACTCGCGTGTGCCCGTACTCACGCGCGTGCTTATGTGTGAGTGCGTGCGTGTGTGCATACTCGCGTGTGCGCGTACTCGCGCGCGTGCTTATGTGTGAGTGCGTGCGTGTGTGCATACTCGCGCGCGTGCATATGTGAGTGCGTGCGTGCGGCACTCGTCAGCTCGCACAGGCTTACGCTGCTTTGATGAAGCTGACGGACAAACACGCTCCGCATCACCCCCTGACGTCATCGTTTGATGTGCACCGCTCCACTACTATCTATACACTACTCCACTCCGCGCACGACGCATTATCCTGGGCTGCTGCTGTTTGTAGGCAGATGATCATCTTTATGCCTGCAATCCTAACGTTAGAAGGAATTATTGAGAGGAAACGTTAAAAGGAATAGAAGCGTTCTTCTCACACTATGAATCGATTATATTATTATTATTATATTACATCGATACACTATTAGTATTTATCGAGCGATGATGAGAGGCATTTTTTGACATCTTTATCATCAAGACGGCTTCAATATATAGACGTATCAATATATGCGAACATTGATAACAAATATAATCCGAAATTGATATCGTTTGTAATGAATGGGAGGGAATTGTGCGCGCGTTGCCGACAGCTGGTTCTAATACGCGGCTGTTAAGCTTATTGTAGTACAACTACCGTGCGTGAGACGCGATCCCAGTGTCTCGCGCTCTCCCCCCCCTCTCTCTCTCTCTGTCTCTTTCTTACTCTTACACACACACACACACATACTCTCTCTCTCTCTCTCGCTCTCCTTCTCTCTCTCTCTCTGTCTGTGTCTGTCTCTCTCTCTCCCCTCTCTCACACTCTCTCTCTCACTCTCTCACACTCTCTCTCTCCTCTCTCTCTCTCTCTATATATATATAGTATATATATATATATATATATATCCCTCACCCTCTCTCTCTCTCCCTCTCCTTCTCCCCCCCTCTCTCTCTCGCTCATTGTCACGCGGATTTACAAGTCATTAGCTGCCTCTTTCCTCATCCCGCGGTGGGGTTGGGAGCTTTCCATCATCTCTGCATGCTAACCCCCACCCACCTGGCATTCCCAATTAGCAACTGCCCTCTTCCATCACGGCCACATTTTGCGGTGTTTATGCAGCGGCTGCCCCTAATTGGAGCATCGTCGTTGGGACATGTGTGGTCTGAGGCGATGCGCCCGCTATCTCCGCGCCATCTCTGAGTCAGTCTGCTGCCTGCTGCGGCTCGTGCCCTCCTCCTCTCCTCCATTTACATGTGGTCGAAATCTGGCGCGCTCCGACCGGAGAAAGAAAAACGTTCCTTATTGCAGTCGCTTCTCTTTATTTCAAGGCTTTATTTATCGACGATGCGAGCCTTGATATACTCCGATGATTTGAGAGACTAGACAGTCTCGAAGTGTGTTGTTTATATGCCTTAGAAATTATCGTTGTCCTATAGAGTCGGCGGCTGTGTTTTGAAATTTACTGCGATCGCGTTGAAATCTAATTGGCGATAAATTTTCGCTATTTATAAATAGATCGTGGGGAGAAATTTCAGAGATGGTGGAATAATTACAATTAGCCACTTAACTAGGTGATTATTTATGATATCGTGTGCGGGAAACAGAGGTTTAGATAGATGACACTGGCGCTGTGTTAATTGAATACGCTGCATATATGTAACGCCGACATTAACAACATTACAGTAAGAAAATTTCTTCAAAGTATCTTCGTCTTTTAGATCTTGTGTTGCAGCAACTTCTAGCATCTTCTTTCTTTCGCAACAGCACATGCCTCGGTCAACATGATTTATATATATATATATATAATATATATATATATAGACGTATATTATATTATAAAACCCGTATATAAGTCCACTCAAATAAAACCCCAAATATGTTCTATATCACCAGATGTCTAATCTATATGCATGTGGTTTTCACTATATGACTGCGACTCAAGAGAAACACCGACAGTGACCTTTTCATTAATCTCTAGTCAAGTGTCCGTTCTATAAGGTTGTCCGCTTGACTCTCGCTGTGAACTTGTCAAGTGTCCGTGTCCTATAAGGTTGTCGCTTGACTCTCGCTGTGAACTTGTCAAGTGTCCGTGTTCTATAAGCTTGTCTGCTTGGGTCTCGCTGTAAACTTGTCAAGTGTCCGTGTTCTATAAGCTTGTCTGCTTGGGTCTCGCTGTAAATTTGTCAAGTGGCCGTTCTATAAAGTTGTCCGCTTGACTCTCGCTGCAAACTTGTCAAGGTCTGTCTCTACAAGGTTGTCCGCTTGACTCTCGCTGTAAACTTGTTCAAGTGTCCGTTC
This sequence comes from Priapulus caudatus, assembly GCF_000485595.1. Classification (NCBI taxonomy): domain Eukaryota; kingdom Metazoa; phylum Priapulida; class Priapulimorpha; order Priapulimorphida; family Priapulidae; genus Priapulus; species Priapulus caudatus. The sequence goes on from NW_014577424.1 coordinate 91,880, forward strand.
TATATAGGTTGTCCGCTTGATTCTCGCTGTAACTTGTCAAGTGTCTGTTCTATAAGGTTGTCCGCTTGACTCTCGCTGCAAACTTGTCAAGTGGCCGTTCTATAAGGTTGTCCGCTTGACTCTCGCTGCAAACTTGTCAAGTGGCCGTTCTATAAGGTTGTCGCTGACTCTCGCTGTGAACTTGTCAAGTGTCCGTGTTCTATAAGCTTGTCGTTGACTTCGCTGCAAACTTGTCAGTGTCCGTTCTATATAAGGTTGTCCCTTGATGCTCACTGCAAACTTGTCAAGTTGTCCGCTCCTATAAGCTTGTCCGCTTGACTCTCGCTGTAACTTGTCAAGTGTCCGTGTTTAATAAGCTTGTCCGCTCGACTCTCGCGCGTAAACTAGTCAAGTGTCGTTCTACAAGGTTGTCCGCTTGGCTCTCGCTGTAATACTTGTCAAGTGGCCGTTCTATAAGGTTGTCTGCTTGAATCTCTCTGTAAACTTGTCCAAGTGGCCGTTCTATAAGCTTGTCCGCTTGAATTCTCTGTAAACTAGTCAAGTGTCCGTCTATAGATTGTCCGCTGACTCTCGCTGTAAACTAGTCAAGGGTCCGTCTATAAGATTGTCCGCGCTTGACTCTCGCTGTAAACTTGTCAAGTGTCCGTCCTATAAGATTGTCGCTTGACTGCTCACTGCAAACTTGTCAAGTGGCCGTTCTATAAGGTTGTCCGCTTGACTCTCGCTGCAAACTTGTCAAGTGTCCGTTCTATAAGGTTGTCCGCTTGACTCTCGCTGTAAACTTGTCAAGTGTCCGTTCTATAAGGTTGTCTCGCTTGACTCTCGCTGATAACTTGTCAAGTGTCCGTTCTATAAGGTTGTCCGCTTGACTCTCGCTGTAAATTTGTCAAGCGGCCGCTGCTTCGTGATCGCACACGACCCTAATAACAGGCCTAGCTCTAGTACGATAGCACTGCCGCTGGAGGAGGAGGAGCGCAGGGCTATAATACTAGAGCTATAACAGGCCGTGCTTACGCGGCTCAGTGCATTCCACTGGTCACTAATAACCCGAAGTGCAGTTAGCGTCCCCCTCCCCGTGTACGCACGCATACGGTGGCTCTCTATACCATCGGAGAGGCGTGTGCGTACCTGCCCATGCACACACCTGTCTGACAGGTGAATGATGAACGATGTGCTCGGCCCGTCGCGCTACAGACGCGCCCGAGTTTATTTATGAAGATTGATACGCAATCGATCAGCACTGGTCGCGGGTGGGGCTGGGCGGTGTAGGTGACGTGGTTGGGGGGGGCGGGGAGTACGCGGTGACAACATCGTAGCCGCCTTGCTGTGACTGGGTTGCGGACTTGCTTTTGGAACGTTCGAACCAAAATGTTATAGAATGTAAAACCGTAAAACCCCTGTTACTGACTGTCAACTCGTTTGCTGGGACACTGGTCACAACTAGCTGGTCCTCCGCGGGGGGGGGGGGGGGGCACGCGTGACTATATAGGCAGGCGCTTGCTGTCTGGTTACTTGCTTTTTGGAACGTTCGAACCCAAAATTTTATTGAATGTAAAACCTCTGTTACTGTCGTCTACTTTTTTCTGCGTGGCGGACACTCGAAGCGCTTTTCTCACTATCTAGCGAGTGCGAAACTTCTGCTGGTGCTTATTTACTTGCTTGGGTATTCAAACCACATTCTAAATAGTGTACAGCATCTGCTATTTCTTACTCACTCACTTTCTTACTTATTCACTCACTTTCTTACTTACTCACTCACTTTCTTACTTACTCACTCACTTTCTTACTTACTTGCTAACATGGGACGTTGAAATCCTATTCTAAATAGTGTATAGCGTTGTTACTGGTTGCTTGCTAGCTGGGGCGTTCAAACCCTATACTAAATAGCGTATAACCTCTGTTACTGGTTACTTTCTAGCTGGGGCATTCACAGCTATTTTAAATGTTCTAGTACAGCATCTGCTCTAGACATACACTAGATACTGGGTACTTGCTTACTGGAAAATTCAAACCTATTCTAAATAGTGAATAACTAACTTCTGACAGTAGACATGCGTTAGGCATAACTAACCGTTTCCAGCAAATGCGGGATTTTCTATTTTCCAATCCCGCCTATCTAAATCCAGTCGCCAACATCGGAGAGTTCTAATTTGAATGAGATTATTCCACGGACAAACATGCTGCGTTTATCAATTTCGCTAAAACAACTCAAGCAAGCTTCTCTGCATTCACTCAATAGAACTATTGAGAAAACTGACTCATATCACTGACATTTTCATATGTGATTGGCGTTTATTCTGGTCGAATCTTCTAGAATTTAAACCGGCATTCAGTGCATGTGCAGTTGTATCCGAGTGGGGGCGTATAGAAGAAGTGATATCGTTGTCATGGTGATGTCCTTTAACCATTAAAATTTGACTAATTTTTTCAATTAGCCCCTATATAAAAGGGCCTTTATTGCTCTGCTTCCACGCTGTCTGGTCTGTAGCCTGGCGAGCTAGGCGGTGAGGGAATTTAACGTCTGGCTTCGTCATTCTATTCGTGCACATGACCGCACGAGATGCGGATTTTCTATATTGTTTCACGCGTATCTTCGGCGCCTGCCACTAAGTCGGCGATGTCACGAAATCGCGTGACGTCACGACGTCGCGAATCGAGAAATGGCAGTCGGTCATAATCCGCTGTAATTCGCCGACCTCGAATTGGAGTCTCATTGCAGCTCAGTTAAAGCTCTCCTAGTAATAGATATAGTGAAGGAGCCAGTAGGCGAGGCTTATATACCACGGCCTGGCCCCGTATGGCCCCACTGATTGTCATCGGTATGTATGTGACCTACCTACCTAACCATATTACATTTATAGCCGTAACAGATATAATCCAAGACTCAAGTTTGGCCAAACTGTTGTCAGGAATACGTAACGAATAAAATGAGTAATAATATAATTTAGTATGATTGATATGATTATGCAGGTATGGCGCATAATGTGATATGCCTGATGTGATTCTGGTAGCAGGGGGATAATCATAGCAAGTGGTCAGTAGCTATCCAGGCGTTGTTAAATTTCATCATACACGCACAATGGCTCTCTCTCTCTCTCTCTCTCTCTCTCTCTCTAAGACACACGCACGCACGCAAGCGCGCTCGCACGCACGCACGCTCGCTCGCACGCACGCGCGCGCCCGCACAACAGACACAGCCCGGGTAGAGAGGCGATAGTTGTAATGAGTTGCCTGATGATTATTCACGTGATTAGTCTGATCAGTTCTGAGGACCCCGCGATGGACATCGGTCTCCTTTTGACCAGAGTTAATTATGGGATTGGGATAGGGTGAGGGGTAGGGGGGGGGAGGGATGGGGTGCAAACATCGGAGCATGTGCAACCACGTATTGTGTTTCACATCCTGCCTTTGTTCACTATGCAAACACCGTGAGCAACAAAACCGAATTTACTAGAGTGAAATCTAACTGCTTACAGGCTCGCCCATTCACGCGCGCTGCACGCTGGGATCGTTGCGCCTCTCCTTCACCGCAGTGGCGTATAAATGCCCTCTAGCGGCGGCTGCCTGAACTCCTTAATTTATTAAAGCGGTTTCTGTGGTGTACATTTCCTTAATCTCAATCGAAAGAGTACTTGCGTGTTGCATTGTTCATATGCTGAGTGTTGTTTGCTTCTCAACTATCTGTCCGTGTGATATTCCGTGAGCGCGCGTCACCATGATTTTCGCCACTGGTGGCGCTATAGTCTAATACGACAGAATGACCATTGCTTCGCGCTCTGCACTGATCGCTACGATAGCAGCAGTCGCGAAAGGCAGGGAGCAGCAGCAGCAGCAGTGGCAACAGCTACTGCAATAGTAGCAGTAGCAGTAGTAGTAGCAGTGACAGCAGCAGTAGCAGCAGCAGCAGCAGCAGCAGTAGCAGTAGCAGCAGCAGCAGCAGCAGTAGCAGCAGCAGCAGCAGCAGCAGCAGCAGCAGCAGCAACAACAACAACAACATTAGCAGCAGTACCACCACCACTACTAGCAGCAGCAGCAGCAGCAGCAGCAGCAGCAGTAGCATCAGCAGCAGCACCACGAGCAGTAGCAGCAGTAGCAGCAGAAGCAGCAGAAGCGGCAGCAGCAGCAGCAGCAACAGTAGCAGCAGTACCACCACCACCAGCAGTAGTTGTAGCAGCAGTAGCAGCAGTAGCAGCAGTAGCAGCAGTAGCAGCAGTAGCAGTAGCAGCAGCAGCACCACCACCACCACTAGCAGCAGGAGCAGCAGCAGTAGCAGCAGCTGCAGCAGCAACAGCAGCAGCAGCAACAGCAGTAGCAGCAGCAGCAGCAACAGCAGCAGCAGCAACAACAGTAGCAGCAGCAGTAGCAGCAGCTGCAGCAGCAACAGCAGTAGCAGCAGCAGCAGCAACAGCTGCAGCAGCAACAGCAGCAGCAGCAACAACAGTAGCAGCAGCAGTACCAGGCACGTTCCCCCGCTCGTTACGTCAGTCCGTTTGTCGGCGAGAATAAAAAGTTTCGCTTGTGTCACCGCAGCGCTCGCTCGAATCGGCGGATGAAATTAGTAACTTGTCATCACGGCAGCTATCGAAACCTCGTTTTAATTCTCCCTTTCACCGCGTCGCAGCGTAATCCTCTTTTGCGAGTTTTTAGCAAGATTGATTCGACTCGGCGCGTCTTTGTTCTATTCGCCGTCGCCGGATAAGGCGTTAGAAAAAGTAGTTTACGGATGAAAACGCATCAATTGCGTTGCGCGCGCCGCCATTGAAAGTTAAAGTCAATCACGTTTAGAATTTCAATCATTTCGGATTTTATACTGGGTATTAAATATTAGTGTCGTATCAAACTTGCGGTAATTCTTTTACGTGCAGTACGTAGAGTAGGATTATGTAGTTTGTTTCGCAAACTAGGTTAATACGCACGCCCGCACGCACGCACGCACGCACGCACGCACGCACGCACGCATACATTTATTTTTGATTTTGATTTTAATTGTGATTAAAGTCTAAATTTGTCAAGCTTTTATGTTTTGATAATTTTTAACTAGTTTTAACTGTCATGACTCATAAATTGACATAGAGCTCTATGTTTTCAGTTGGCAATTGTCCAGGGTTTCATTAGCGTGCTTTATAAACTCAAAGGTCAATATTTTCCCGTCTAAGGAATGAGTCAATAATTTTAGCAAATTGTCTTGCGGTGTGTGTAGATCCGACCAAAAAAACAGATTAAAGAGTTTGTGAATTAGCAATAAGGATAATTACACTGCGTCACGCCGTGTGACTCATGCGACAACGCGAAACCCATCGATTGTCGCGTTGAAATTTCATCGACGGGGTAAAAACACATTTTCGCACTTTGCTTTCGCGTGGCAGCTTTCTATCAGATCGGGTTCAAGCCCAGAGTGTAATATATATATATATATATATATCGCGAAGCAACGACGAGATAAAGAGAGGTGAGATTTTAATGGCATCACGATGAGGTCTTGCGGGCGAGGGAACGGAAGGGGGGGGGAATATCTATGGATCCGGATTATAATTGATTACTTCGCGCAATTAACACCACTCGCTGGGAGTGATTGCATAATAGCAGTATATGTATAAGTGCATGCATTGATCGTGGAGACAGCTAGAAAGCTCGGGTGCCTTCGCCGGCTCGACAAAGACAAGCCTAATACGAGATACTCGCGCTAGCCGAGATTATGCGATATTGCAGAATCAGGCAGGCAGTCTTATTGCGTTAGCAGCTCGCTTACTGCTTTCTTTGTGACCATCTGGGCAGATCCCAGGAGTGGTGCCTTTCCGATACGAGGTCGAATTAGTGTATTTCTGATGGGATAGATGTTCCTCAAATATATGCACTGATGCCGCGGCACCGTTATCATTCCTATAGATATGTGTACGTGTAATAGCGCAATTGCAGATATATCCCTAACGCGAGCAAGGGGCGCTAGTATATGCATATACTACGCGAGTATGTGCAGCAATCGGTTGGATTATAGGGTTCGTCAGCGGTCGTGTGTGTTACTCGCTCGGGTTTCCGGCAGCAATCGGTGGATTATTTAGGGTCGTCAGCGGTTTGTGTTGTGTTACTCGCGTCGGGTTTCCCTCCTTACAGCCAATCATTAAGTGTTGTGTGTGCGTGGCGGTGGTGTCGAGCTGTGTGTGTGTGTGTGTGATGTGTGTGTGTGTGCACTTAAGGCGTGTTGGTGGTGCGGTGTGCGTGTGCCGTGTGCGCGTCGCGGTGTGCGTGGTGCGTGCGCGTCGCCGCGATGCGCTTGGCGTGTGCGTGTAGGTGTGCCAAGTGCGCCAGTGCGCGTGGGCGCTAGCTTCAGTGCGATGTGTGCTGGTGCCGTGCGTGCGCGACGTGCGTGTATTGCGGTAGTGCCGTGCTGAGTGTGCGTGTGTTGTGTGCGTGCGTGCTTTGTTGCGTGCTCTGATGGTGTGTGTGTGTCGTGTGTGGTGTGTCAGTTCGTGTGTGTGTGTTGTGTGTGTGTGTGTTGTGTGTGTGTGTGTGTGTGTGTGTGTGACGATGTGTATGTAGTGACCCTATGTTATGTTTGTAGATGTGCTTGTGTTTGTACATAGTAGCCAGGCGTACGTGCGTTACGCCGTTGTTGAATGAGGTGGGCGATGTAGGAATGCAGTTATATAGTACACTTTCAAGATCTTTTTGGTACATGGGAGTCGCCCTGCTCCCTTTATTTTGACAGCAAACAGAAACAGCGCAGCGGAGCAGCAGCAAGCAGCAGCCAGCCAGCAGCAGCAGCGCAGTAACAGCCCAGCAGCAGCGCACGCGCTCGCTCGCTCGCGCCTGCTTCGCCCAGCAAAGTAAGGTAAAAAAGCGGGGGGGGGCAGCACCAGGCAGTAGTAGCCGCAAGCAGCACCAGCAGTAACAGCTAGCAGCAGCAGCACAGTAGTATGTAGCAGCCGCAGAGCAGCAGCAGCCAGCAACAGTAGTAGTAGCAGCGGCAGCAGCGGTACTTAGTGATTTCATCCACTCATGCATGTTTTCCCAGCATGCCGAGTTTGCATCGGCTGGCGTCCACGCACGCTACGCGCGCCCAGCACACCATTGGTTTTTTTTTTTTTTTTTTTTTTTTTCTGGGACCGCCGATGAGACATACGCAAACCGAGTGATGGAACTTAGGGAGGATTAATGAGCCTCCTAACGCAGAAATTATAGCGCCAGAGCTGTATGGTAAAAGCAGGAGCCCGATTGTAATCGCCGTGGTGATTTCATTTCGTTAATGTGTTGAATGCCGAATGCATCATTAGGCATGGCATTGACTTATATTTCTCATTACCTCGATAATACGATATCGAAATGCTTATGTCATGCGACTGTTTTAATGTGATATGTTTTTTTGGGGGTCTATACATCCAAGAATTCATTGTCCCTGTGACAGCGTCTATGCCCTAGAGATCACCAGCTCATGTAATCGGTCTAGTAGTGGTGCATTAATGTTAAGACCGGCGGGAAATTCCATTAATTTCATGTAAATATTTACGACCACGACGTAGACATATAACCTTATTAGCATGTCTGCAATCTGTAGAACGTGTTCTACCCACTTTTCAGCATCGTTGTCCGCGAATTTATGCGGCTTTGCCTCGGCTGTCGATATATAATTTTATATACAAATCTAGTAGCTGATATTACGTTTTTACTGCGCATATTTGCATTTTGCTTTATTTTTTTACAAAGGCGTCACATTCGCTTAGCCAATTTGCCAGCGAATACACAGGTATAGGAGTGCAATAATATAGATTTTATATTTTATTTTATTTTTATTTTTAATATATTTTATTTATATTTTATTTTATATGATCTATTATTATTATTATTATTATTATTATTATTATTATTATTATTCTTATTCACTCACTGTAGTACCAGAGAAGATAATATAGGATCTATTATCTTCTCTGTAGTAACTTGGGTATTTACAGT
>NW_014577424.1:99851-106145 GCF_000485595.1 Priapulus caudatus
CTCCTTACAGCCAATCATAAGACTGTTGTCGTGTGCGTTGCTGTGTGTGTGCCTGTGTGTGTGTGTCGCTGTGTGGTGGTGTGTGTGTGCCGTGTGCGTGCTTCGTGCTGCGTGCTGCGCTGTGCGCGTGTGCGTCGTGCTGTGCGGCCACCTGTGCGCGTGCGCTTGCGCGTGTGCCGTTGTGCGTCGTGCTGTGCGCGTAGCGCTGCTGCGCGTCGCGTGCGTGTGTGCTGCTTCGTGCGTCGCGCGAGTGCGTGCTTGCTGTTGTGCTGTGTGCGTGTGCGTGTGTGTGTGCGTGCGTGCGCTGCGCTGGTGCGTGTGTGTGTGTGTGCTGTGGTTGTGTGTGTGTGTGGTGTCCGGTGTGTGTGATGTGTGTGCGTGTGATCTGATTTGTGTGTGTGTGTGTGCTGTGCGTGTGTATGTGTGTGTTTGTATGTGCTTTGTTTGTACATAGTAGCCAGCGCGTACGTCGCGTTCTGCGCCCCCTAGTGTCAGGGAGGTTCGTGAATGATGGTGGTAGCGGTGAGGAATCTATTATAGTACACTCTCAAGATTTCTTTTGGTAACATTGGGAGTTCGCTGCCCCTCCCTTATTGACAGGAAACAGGAAACAGCAGCAGCGGCCATGCAGCAGCGCAGCAGCAGCCCAGCAGCAGCCGCGCAGCAGCCCATAACCAGCAGCCAGCAGCAGCAGCAACAGTAGTAGCTAGCTAGCTGCCTTGCCGGCAGTTAGTAGCCTGCGCAGCACCAGCAGTAGTAGCGGCAGCAGCAGCAGTAAACAGCAAGCAGCAGCAGCCAACAGTAGTAGTTTAGCAGCCGCAGCAGCCAGCAGCCCAGCAGCAACAGTAGTAGTAGAGCGCAGCCAAGCCGGTACTTAGGATTTCATCACATCATGCATGTTTCCCAGCATTTCCGAGTTTGCATCGCCTCGCGCAACGCACAGCTCACTGCGCCGCACCGCACACCATTGTGACCAGCCGATGAGACATACGCAAGCAGTGATGGATAGGGAGTGATAATGAGCCCTAACGAGAAATTAATAGCGCGCCAGCAGCTGCTATAGCGTAAAAAGCAGGAGCCGCATTGTAATCGCCCGTGGGTGATTTCATTTCGTAATGTGTTGATGCGATGCATCATTAGGCTGGCATTGACTTAATATTCTCATTACCCTCAGCATAATACGATATCGAACATGCATTATGTCATGCGACTGTTTTAATGTGATATGTTTTTTTGGGCGGGCTCTATACATCCAAGAATTCATCTGCTCCCTGTTGAACAGCGTCTATGCCCTAGAGACACCAGCCTCAATGTGATCGCCCCGTCTAGTGGTGTGCATTACTGCTTAACGCCCGGGCGGGAAATTCCATTAATTTCATGTAAATATACGGACCACGACGTAGACATATAACTTATTAGCAGTCTCACAATCACGTAGAACGTGTTCTACCACTTTTTCAGCGTGTCGAATTTATGCAGTTTTGTCTCGGTTCGATAATATTTTATATACAAATTCTAGTACTGATACGTTTTTACTGCATATTTGCATTTTGCTTTATTTTTTACAGGGGTCATTCGCTTGCAATTGCCAGCGAATACACAGTATCAGGAGTGAATAATAATAGATTATGCTATATTTTATTTATATTTTATTTTATTTTATTTTTATTTATATTTATATTTTAATATGATCTATTCATTATTATTATCTATTATTATTATTATTATTATGTATTATTTATTATTCACCCTGATAGCTACCAGTAGTCAACGATATATAGGATCCTATTATTATTACTCCTGATAGTACTGGTAATTTTAAAAACAGAGTCATACAAGTGTTGTGTTTCTTTTGTATTCATGTTCCTATTCGTTTTCGCGTGACGGCCATCCAACCACTTGTGACGCACCATTGGACTTACCGCATCTGCTGCCATTTCCACACCGCGCGCCATTCTACAGTGCTGCTACCATACATTCTCTACCCAACAGGCTAAGTTTGTCTATCTAACTAGTACTCGTAGCTGATCGCACTACGTTTACGTACGAGTCGCATGCTTTATCAGGCGGTAGAAATGACTTGGTGAAACAAGGGTGTCCAACGGACTCCCTACACTCAAAAAAGATGAGAGTCCGCAGCCAAAATGATGGGAGTCCGATAGTCGTTGGAGGTTTCAAAATTTTTAAAGCATGTGCATATTTTAAGATTTATAGCAGTTTTGCCAAAATTCTGCTTTGGATTATTAGCTGAAAAAATACTAATTCCGCGAGGGCTGGCTTCCAGAATGATAACTAGTTAGGTATGGCAGAATTTTCAGGGAGTCACACGCGACTCCTGCATATGTCAAATCAGGGAGTCCGACAGTAAATCAGGGTCATATGTTGACTCCGGACTCCGCTTAAATTCGCACCTGCTTATTCATCCTGGCCAGAACCGTACTATAGCAGCACGGCTCTGATCCTGGGCGCTCTTTCGCGTCCCTGCTATACACAACGCACGTCCGCGACCCTTACTGTTAGCATGTATTTTGACATGTGGGGGGGCAATGCGCGTTGTAGGACGCTCTCTGCCGACGGTCCGCGAGCCTGCGCGTAGCCGCCGAAATTGCGGGGGCATGCGTCTAAACAGTGGGTGTCTCCCTAGAGGTCCCATATACAGATGAGTTGCGCCATGACGAGTCGCGAAAAAATCGGTCACTTGGTCGCTGCGACGACATGTGTTTCCAAATAGATAACGCACTCGGCAATGGCCGTAAGAAAGTGTACAATTAAATTATCATATAGCGCGCCGATCGATTTGGAGTTACATTTCTAGAAATCTAGATACACATAGACACATGCTTAGCCTAATAATACTCTGTAAATTTTGACAGTTTATTGAAGCCACGCATTAGTCTAAATTAATTACTACGTGGACCATTGCACAGCGTATCCATACAGCGCTGTACTTAAGCGCCAGCGCGTGAGGATCCATTGGAAACAAATGGCGTCAAATCCCTGCGTTGCGCGCAAACTCTCTGTATACAGGCCGACCTAGATGTCCCCCTTTCCGATAGAAATTTTGGAATGTTCAATATTGAAATGACGCTTTCTCGTGCATTCTGGCATTGCATTGCAAATGTTACATTACACATGCATGCTGCAGAGGTCCTCTGTTTAAACCTGGTATACCAGTGTCACGCGCTCACAAGTGTTGTATAGTCGTATTATGTGGTATGAACATAGAAGGCGGTAAGGAGACTTTGCTTTCATCACAAGTACGCCGACGTGGCGATATAATAGTACGGAAGCGTGTAAATGTCAAGCCAACTTAGATTAAGGCATGCTCTTGACCATGTTCGCCGACAGATTAATCATATATTCGTCGACACGCTCGGCGTCGCGCACGCAAAGAGTCGCCATGATATTATTTTAATATACTTTTTATTATTATTATTATATTATTTTTTATATTTATATTTTTATTAATTTATTTATTATATATATATCTAATTTATATTATTATTATTGTATATCTATTTATATTATTATATTATAATTTTTATATTATATATATGATTTTATTATATTATTTATTATTTAATATTACATATTAATATTATATTATTTATGTATCATATATCATATTATTATATTATTATTTATTTATTATTTTAATTTATATTTATATTTTTAATATTTTATTATAAATATTTTTTTTATTAATTCAATTTTTATATTTTATATTATGATATTTTTTTATTTATATTTTATATTATATCTTTAAAATATTATATATATATTTATTTTTTTTATATAATATATAATTATCTTATTTAATTTTATTTAAATTATTTATTATATTTTAATATATAATATTATAAATTATTTATTTAATTTTAATATTTTTATTATTTTAATTATATATTTATTTATATTATTTATTATTATTATTATATTTACATATAAATTTATATAGTTTTATTATTTTTTTTTTTAAATTTATTTAATATAATATATATAACACCTGCCGATATATAGGCGTCGGGGCGCCGACAAGTGCATGCTAGATCAATGACGTCACTACGGGTGGAACTCGTTTTAATGAGCGCCACAGAACGGGGTAGCGGGGAAGACAGCTATGTGTCTCGTTGTGTGTGTGGTGTCTGTGGTGTGTGCTCTGTGGTTGTGTGTGTGTGTGTGTGTGCTGTGTGTGCGCTGCTAGCCGACTGCTGCGTGTGCCGTGGCGTGTGCGTGCGCGTGCGTGTGCCGTATAGTGCTGCGTTGCGCTGCGTTGCGTGCCGATTGTCGCTTGCGCGTGTGTTACATGCTACGTACGCTGCCGTCTGCTGCCATGCGCCGTACCGGCAAAGCACAGCATGTGTAATGGTGCGCGCCGTTGTGTGCGCGCTCCGTGCGTGCTGCGTGGCACTACCCACGCGTAGTCGCTGTATGAATTTGGCCGTGGTCGTTATCTGGACGGCTGTCTGTCAGCGTTCGACACGAATGAACACATTCCTGACAGCGTGAAAGCGCGTTAGGTGCGTGCGGGCCTGATGCGCTGTCATGCCTCCTATATGGGCAATGCAATGGCAGTTAGGTTGCCGCTGCAGGTGGCATTGGCCTGCTCACCTTGACGCATGGGCAGCCAGCACGGTGGCAGTGATTATATTAATTTCCGCGCGCATCTCAACGCGCGCGCCTGCTGATCGGCCTGACGCGTACATGTATGCAACAGTGCAATGCAGCAGCCACGAGCCAGTTGCTGCGGATGCTGCCCTGCTGGTTGTTGATTGTTGGCGTGCTTGCTGCTTCTGTGGCTGTTGTTGTATGTTAGTTGTTGTTACTGCTGCCTTCTGTGGTTGTTGTTCTTACTGTTGCTGCTGACTGCTGCCTGCGGTTTGCTGCCTTGTTGTTGTTGTTTGTTGTTCGATTCGTTCGTGCTGTTGCTATTTAGGTATAGTAGTAGTAGTAGTCAGCTAGTAGCTAGTAGTAGTAGAAGTAGTAGTTGTTGTTGTTGCTGTTGTTGTTGTTGTTGTTGTTGATTGTTGTGTTGTTGTTGTTGCTTGTTGCTTGCTTTCGTGGTGGTGTCTTGCTGGTGGTGATTGGCCTGATGGTGATGGTGCATGGCTGATGGTGCATGGTCGATGGTGGTGGGTGGTGGTGCATCGGCTGACGGTGACGCTGATGATGATGGTGATTGCGTGGACTGCGTGATGCGTGCATGGTGATGGTGATGGGTGATGCGTAATGATTGATGATTGATGGTGATTGATGCCTGTTGCTTGTTTGCTTGTTGCTGCCTGCATTGCTGATTTCTACCGTTGTTAGTTGTTTTGCCTGCTACTGCTACTACTTACTGCTGCTGCTGCTTGCCTGCTGCCTGCTTTGCTATTCTGCTCCTGCTACTGCCTGCTGGCCCTGGGGTAGGCTTCCGGGCCCCCCTCCACCATCGGTGCGGATGTATTTCCGGTATTCGAGTGGCACTTGGACATTAACCAGAGTCATACAATGTGTTGGTTTCTTTTGTTTCATGTTCCTATTCGTTTCGGTGACGGCATCCAACCACTTGTGACGCCACCATGACTACCGCATCTGTGCCATTCCACACGCGCGCCATTCTACACGTGTGTACCATACATTCTCTACTCAACAGGTAAGTTTTCTACTAACTAGTACTGTAGCTGATTGCTACGTTTATGTACGAGTCGCATGCTTATCAGGGGTAGAAATTGACTTTTGAACAAGGGAATCCAACGGACACCCTACACTCAAAAAGAGAGAGTCCGCAGCAAAATGAGGGAGTCCGCAGTCTGAGGTTCAAAATTTAAAGCATGTGCATATTTTTAAGATTCATGCAGTTTTGCAAAATTTGCTTTGGACATTAGCTGAAAAAACACAGTAATTCCGCGAGGCCGTGCTCCAGAATGAACTAGTTAGTATGGCAGAATTTTCAGGGAGTCACACGGACTCCTGCATATGTCAAATCAGGGAGTCCGACAGTAAATCAGGGAGTATTTGACTCCGGACTCCCGTTAATTTCGCACCCTGCTTATTATCCTGGCCAGAGCCGTATATAGAGCACGGCTCTGATCCTGGCGCTCTTCGCGTTCCCTACATAACGCGTCCGCGACCCTTACTGTTAGCATAGGTATTATCTGTCAGGCCCGTAGGAAGGTATATGACATGGGGGGCAATGGGTTGTAGACGCGCTTCCGAGTCCGCGAGGGGCGTAGCGCCGAGATGGGGGGATGGTCTACGACAGTGGTGTCCCCTAGGGTCCCTATATACATAGAGTTGCGCCATGACGAGTCG
>NW_014577424.1:110951-112595 GCF_000485595.1 Priapulus caudatus
ATGTGTGTGTGTGTGCGTGCGTGCGTGCGTGCGTGCGTGCGTGCGTGCGTGCGTGCGTGCGTGCGTGCGTGCGTGCGTGCGTGCGTGCGTGCGTGTGTGTGTGTGTATGTGTGTGTGTGGGAGAGAGAGAGAGAGCCACGGCTATTTTGCTGGGGAGCATCGCGTGACACGAGCTTGTGCCAAGCGCGCGAATACTGCTACGTCACGGGTTGTTGTTGCTGTTCAGTCGTGCGCGGGCGGTGACCGTGAAGGGCGAGACAGATTTGACCAGACGCTGGTATCCCAGATCTCCAGGATAACTCCAGGATAAGGAGAGGACGGCGGATTCACCCGTGGCCAGCCAGACCGGACCATAAGAATTAACCGGACCATAAGACCGGACCATAAGAACCGGACCATAAGACCGGTTCGAATCGGCCGCGAACTACTTTTTTTTAAGTGAACGAAACTAGTAAAGAAGACGAAAGAAACTAGAAAAAGTGGTATATATAGCGGACGTGAGCAAGCGTGGATGTGTGTGTGTGTGCGCGCTTCGTTCTACAGATCATGAGATAGATCCCCCTCGGTGTGTCGTGCAGGAATTCTCGGCGGGTGTTGCTTCAAAGGTGAGGCTACTGTCGTCCTGTCTCGTGGACAGCTGTCTCTTGGACTGTCGTCACAATGCCTTGCTGATGGATGCACGTCCGCAGCAACAACACAGCTGTGTTTATACGGGAGCGTCGTACGCCGCGGCAACTGTGAAATTTTTAAATTCGAAAAATTGTTTGTTCGATTTCGTCGTCGTCGTTGTTGTTGTTTTTTTTCGATTTTTTCCGTTCCGATATTCTTGTTTAAAACGATAAAGCGCGAGACAAAGGGGTAAGATTCTTACTAAGAAGAATGTTTTGTGTGTGTTACTGTTAGCATTTCTTGTCGGTGATTTGCATATGAAAGAGGCTCTCTGAAACGGACCGGCTCGTCGCGTCTCGTTTCGGGAGGAGCAGCGGCAGGCACAGGCACGGCGGGAGTGCGTGCACGTTTTGAATCGAATTCGAAAAAAGCTGGAGCCCGTGTTATTCTTTCGGCGTATTACTTTGTTTGCCTCACGCTCGCTATTCGTCGGCACCCAACCCCCTCCCACCCTCACGCGTGCACGACAGTGCATGGTTTATTCATCGACGGTGAATAGGAGCCACGGTGATCTTACTGTTGATCACGTGGTTACTGTTGATCACGTGAGCGATTTTTGTTTTTTTTGCGTGTGTCTGGGACTGGTAGATGGTGTGTATAGCCGAGATAGAAGCACTCTGGATATAAGTGCTGCTAATATTCTCCGTCCGTCTGGAATGCGTAGAGCCGGTTCCGGTCCTAGACTGGCTACGCGCGTCGTCGGAAATCGACCCGACGGTAGTCGCCGCGAAGCTGTGGTGTCCGTCTAGGTTGCGTCGCCGTAATTGCGAGCCTAATAGTTGGCGTGATTTGCTGGGTCAGGTAGGTTAGCGAGCCTCTCTCTCTCTCTCTCTCTCGTCTCTCTTCTTCTCTCTCCTCTCCTCTCTCTCTGCTCTCTCTCTCCTCTCTTCTTCTCTCTTCTCTTTCCGTCTTTCTCTCTCTCGCTCCTCTCTCTCTCTCTCGTCTCTCTCCACACTATCCCCCTCTCTCTCTCCC
>NW_014577424.1:114643-116105 GCF_000485595.1 Priapulus caudatus
CTCCCCGTCTCTCTCTACCATATCTGCCCCTCGGTCTGTCGTGATCTCGCTCTTTATACTCGTTGGTGGTAGTGGCCGCGCCGTCCAAGTACCGGCGCTGAGGATTTTTTCCTGCCTCCCCCTCTCCCCCCTCTCCCCCCACTCCCCCTCTCCCCCTCCTCCCCATCGTGCAGGCCATTGTCACCGCGCCGAGAGGAATTTCGCATTGAGCGATAGCCTTTCAAGAGAGGCGCACATCTGACAGGCGATGCAATAGAGAAGCTGAGAGTGTTATTGTTGTGCAGGCTTTCTATGGACGGCGGAGGCGGCGGCGGCGGCAGCGGCAGCAGCGGCGGCGGCGGCGGCTCCGCATGGGTTGTGTGTCTGACAGTAACAGCAGCGGCAGCGAGCGCCGGGCTGCTATTTCCCCCGAATCCACACCGCGCGCGCTCTCTCTCTCGGTGTGCGCTCGTCGAAGAATGCGCATATATACGTACATTCAATCTGCGTGGTCGTGCGACACTGCAGAAAGGCGGGCGGATTTAGCCGCCGTATCACCACCGTATTCCCCCTATTTCGCCGACAGACGAATCTTAGGAGCTTGCACCGCCACCGCCGTCGATTAATTATATTCCATTTAGTCGACGAGGCCATTTTGTGTCGAAGCGAAAGCCGACAGTGCGAGAGTGTGTGAGCCGAGCGAACTGTAATTGAAAACTGGCACACGAAGATGAAGGATAGACGCGAGAGAAAGAGAAAGAAGTCGGCGCGCAGGGACGGTCGGCGGAAGAATGCGTGCGGCGAAGGCAGCGCCGCCACCGATTCCCGTAAGTGTCGTCTGTTATAGCGTAGATTGTGTAGATGTAGTAGGTCCGCACTGCTGCAGTGCTGGCTCGTTGCTACGGCCGGGGGCTTGCTGACGTTATACCGTCGACGTAACACAGGCACATAATCACCGTGCTAACGCCTGTTTATTGTAATCACGGTCATATTCAGCTACCACACACACACACACACACACACATATATATATATATATATATATATATATATATATATATATGGATTAATGGATATATGGTAGCCTATATTATATCAAGAGCTAATAAATACCTACTATTTAGGTATTTATTAGCCCTTGATTATATACATATATTCAAGGCTATATGCCAACGTATATGCAGCTAGAAACCACTTTGCAATGTCGCGCACTATTGTGGCGAGTGTATGATTTTCAAGAGCGTATTAAATATGCTTATGCTTATTAAGTATGCTTAATACTTAAGCTAATGCTTATTAAGTTAAGTATACCTAAATACGCTCTTGATATTTTCTCTTCGTATTGTAAACGTGACGACCGGCGGTGCACGCGATTTTTCCGCCGCGCGAGCGGATTCACTCTCTCGCACATACATATATATATATATATATATATATATATATATATATATACGTCGTCCGGGCCATCTGTACTTACTACCTG
>NW_014577424.1:116757-118484 GCF_000485595.1 Priapulus caudatus
TTTTCTTTACGAATCGAGCGGTCGGGCCATTTAACTGAGGCGAAAGGTTAGCGCTTTTATAATAATAATATGCGAGCGCGTCTGTTCTGTTAGATTGCTGTGGAGTTCTATTGCGTGGATCAGCGTGATCAGTTGTAGCGAGTGGCGTCATGTAATGAGAAATCACGTCATGAGAGACCAGCGCGATGGCAGTCCGTAGTAATACGTCGCAATCTAGAATTCTTTTTCATATTTCAGATAAGAAGCAGAATTTCGTTTCATTCAAATTTCAGCATTTGATTGCTATTCGTGATTTATTATAATCGCATGCTAATTTAAGCGAGAGAAAAACGAAGGCAACGTTCTCGGCGCTAACCATCGTTTACGTTGCGATTTTACCCCCAACGGCGCTCGCATTTTTCGCATTTTTTTTAATAATGAATTTCAACTTTAAATCGCGGCGGCAATAGAAAGGAGATAAATTGATTTCCGAGGTTTCAGTTGGGAAATGTGGAGCATACTGGGTCATCCTATGCGTGTCAGAGGGACGCTATTGCTCAGATATCTATGTGAACAATGAGGAGCAGGTTATACAACTGCGGGCTAAGAAAGGACGGGATCCGGAAAATTGGTCACTCGGAAGAATTGTCACGGAAACGTGGTCACAGGAAAATTGGTCACACGGAAGATTATTGTCACACGGAAAATTGGTCACAAGAAAATTGATCACATGGAAAATTGGTCACAAATAGTAAACCTCGGTTTGCTGCCAGGAAACAGGAAGCAGGAGTGAGGAGGAGGAGGTTTCCGGAAATGACATCATGCGAGACTTAGACTGATAGGCGCGACATCATATAGGACTAGGTTTTAATTCGCTCACTAGCAGTCCGAGTAAATGAAACGCGTTTTCCTTAATTCTCGTCAATACATGCACGTCCCCCCATGCACCATATTATACACCGCACATACATGAAGCGTTGATATTAACGTGAATGAGAAATGATTGGCACTACACGTGCACAATTCATCGTGGGAGTGATTGATCGAGGAATGTTTTCATCGCTCGTGTATATGTCTCACGGTGATTATTGAAGATGGCAGTTACAAAGCGAGAAATCGCATTATGATAAATGTAATGCTCAATCATATTACAGACACCATTGCCTAGCTACTCTTTTTCCAGTGGAAAACTATATCCTACTGATTACCACTACTCAGTCCCATTCCCATTAACCATTACCATTTGGTAACATTGGTAACAATTGTAACATTGGTAACATTGGTAACAATTGTAACATTGGTAACATAGTAACATTGGTAACATTGGTAACATAGTAACATTGGTAACAATTAATTGGTAACATTACCAGTTGGTCGCCATCGTCATTTATCATAAAACCTTGCCGATTTGCTACTGCCAACCGTTGTTAATGATTAAATTAAGTACGAGTGAAACTATTGGTTTCCAATAGCAGGTCATTAATCCAACGGCAAATTTAGTGAGAAGCAGCTAGAAGCAACGTGAGGAATGACCACAGACGCCATTCAATACCATACATCATAGTACGTGTAATATATATAGTCATCTCTGAATCGACCACATTGATCAAGTCCTATTCGCGTGCAGTATATTCATTTATTGCGCATATGTCTGTAATTCAAACGCCATATCCTTCAATAAACTAAAGTTGCTTTCTGGCTGGCTTGAATGTGTACGCGCGCGTGGGCGTGCGTGCGTGCGTGCGTGC
>NW_014577424.1:120898-125653 GCF_000485595.1 Priapulus caudatus
CTCCCTCTCGCTCTCACGCGCTCTCTCCAGCTCTCTTGTGATATCTTGCGCGCTCTCTCCAGCTCTCTTGTGATATCTTGCGCGCTCTCTCCAGCTCTCTTGTGATATCTTGCGCGCTCTCTCCAGCTCTCTTGTGATATCTTGCACGCTCTCGCTCTCGCTCTCGCTCTCTCTCTTTCCCTCTCTTTCTTTCTTTCTCTTTTTTTATCTTTCTCTCTCCCTCTACTTTTTTGTAGATGCCGCTGAAGTCTCACGCCCAAATGGTTTCTGACAGACCGAGAATGCGCGTTCTGTCTGAGCGAGGACCGCCGTCTGTACGGGCCGTGTAATTGCCCCACCTTAGGTGGCGCGATTCCAATGGAGGGATTTGTGCGGAGGTGTCCACGTGAGATGCTGCATGCCCCCGCTGTTCGCTCCGCCTAGCTAGAGGGGCCATCGCCCGCATGCCTGTCCCGCTCTCGGCTCATTGAGATCTTATCTGTGGAAAGAGAGAGGGGGGTCTATTACACGGCGTTTATATTAGGTATAGGAGCTTCTCTTGTTATATATTAGGTATAGGAGGAGTTTCTCTCGCCGCCATGCTTTGCCGTGTGGCGTGTCCGTGTTGAACGCGGATGGGGGATGCCTGATGCGCTGCTTGTGTTTGTACTGATCACGTAAGTATAGTGTTAGTCGAACAATATTATCAAGAGCGTATTAAGAATGCTTAATGTCATTCTTTATTTCATTCTTAACTTCTTTCTTCATTCTTAACTTCATTAATTTCATTCTTAATACGCTCTTGATACTATCAGGTGTTAATAATGACAAATTTGTCATTATTAACCCCTGATACTATGCGGTGTTCTGTTTCCGGCGGAAGCGCCACCTATATGTGGCGCTTCTTTTCGGCCTGTGGCGTAATATCAAGGAGCTGCATATAGGTAGACTAAGAGCTACCACCTCCGGGTATGTAGCGGATTAATAGGGAAGGTAAGGTTGCTGCAGCGTGTTAAAGTATTAGCGGAAGTAGAAGGCTACAATACTTCTATAACAATTCTAAACGTGGCGAGGTGTGCGCGTAGCACGTAGAAATTCGTAATATTATTGTTTCCGTCTAAATTTGGCCCGTTGTTGTCGCATCCGTGCACCCAATCATTGAAGACGTGTTCACACAAGCCGGACTGATCGGCACTCTCGAAGGCAAACAAAGACAACTGCGACCCCGAGTCGAATATTTGCGATATGCATTCAGGCTAGCCGTATACTGTCCACTCAACGGTCAAGCAGACTGCAGCCGCCGTGGAGACGGCAATATTTATTCTGGACACCCTAGATGCTTGAAATGCGAAATTGCTGGCTACTTGCAGAGGCCAGGAAAGCCCTTAGCGACAGACATGTGTCTGCAGCATGTTCAGTGCTTACTGTCTTTCTACTCAAATTAGGTGTTTTATTTAGATGTGCTGTGTCGGGGGGAGGGGGGTACTAGGTATCCGCTACCCGTGCTTTCGATCATATAGCGGCCACCACCCACCCACGACTCATTTGTTCGTGCCTTCTCCTATACTTAACGAGGCTGGTTTCGCCTTATGGTGGAAATCGCAGATGGATCACGATATCGCGACAATTAAAGAAGGGAGCTGTGTGAATCGTATTAAGTTAATTGCCGACTGCGAGGCGGTGATTGCATTCGTAATTTTCTTCGTGACAATCAGATGTTTACGAGTCAGCCGCGAAATCCGCGCGCTTGCTAATGTGTCTGCAACGTTACAGTAATCGTCTTGCGTGTTGCGAAAGATTAAGTACTTTCGCATCAAATGTTCTGTTTATTCCCGCAATTTTAAACGAGTTTTCGCCCTGGCATCGCCTCGCGCTGACGGTAGCGACCCTGTCTGTTTGGCGTTGGGTTGGCCGGTGGCAGACGGTCTACTGACGGGGCTTTGCGGGTATCTCCGGCTTCTGCTCATCTCATGCCATGATGTGATGGATGATTGTCCGCAATCATGAGTGATGCATTTCACGACGTTCACTATTTCACGTTATTTATCGTAAAATCGCTCTATTTATCGTAAAATCGTAAAATTCACTAGTTTTTTTTTAAAAACGGCACTGTGTATAGTTGTTGTTGTTGTTGTTGTTGTTGTTGATGTTGTTTTTAAAACGATGTGCTGTCGTTCTTTCACGTTATTGTCTCTTTGCGATAGTTAC
Source organism: Priapulus caudatus (assembly GCF_000485595.1). Classification (NCBI taxonomy): domain Eukaryota; kingdom Metazoa; phylum Priapulida; class Priapulimorpha; order Priapulimorphida; family Priapulidae; genus Priapulus; species Priapulus caudatus. The sequence continues at coordinate 123,086 of NW_014577424.1, forward strand.
AAACATTCGTTTGCATAATGAACAAGAACTAATATTATTATAATACCTAATTAAAAACCTATACAGTGCCAATTTTATCGCTCACCTTGAAGTAACACAGGTAAAACCGTGAAAGATCAGTTTTTTCTTCAGTTTTTTTGCTGCTTCATATTCGAGCGCAGGGGGGAGAAGGCACGATGGCGGCAGTGTCTTCTAATCCCTGGTGTAACAGACAGCCACATGCTACCCACCATGACTGCTGGCTTAATTTTCTCCGAAACCTCATTAAACGTTCGGAGTTTAATTTCGATTTGATTATGAGTCGCATGAGATCATGACGGACATTCGGCGCTGCACGCTGTTTAATTACAATTTCACTGTGTCGTGCGCCGGTGTGTATATGTGGTGACGCATAAAATTAACATGGAGTCCTTGCGTGCGTGCGTGCGTGCGTGCGTGCGTGCGCGTGTATGATTCATTAAGTTTGGGGCTTCTTTATTCGAGGAATTAATTTATTAGATTTCCCACCACCTGAAATAATATACAGACGCGGATAATTGGCAGGGGAAGCTTTCGTATCGTATCGAGTTTCACGAGAATTTTGCATGCGTGCCCCCGTATCTATAAATGGCGTTGTTTGTTCGTCCCCCCAAAAAAACAGAATACTGTGATATGGTTTTAGTAGAAGTCTGTTGAATTAGGCGGTGCTGTGAATGAATTAAATATGAAAGCGTGACTGTGTGTGGAATGTGACACCGTGTGCGCTGGTTTCAAACATGGCGGCCGCTTTAGGTCGAGTTCCTACAATGTTATGCTCGATGTCAGAGGGTGGAGAGTCAATTTAGTTAGGTGCGATATATACAAATGCAGTATTCACGAATTATATATATATATATATGACTAGCATTGACCTTCAGTTGTCGGCCATGCGGACACGCAAGTACCATTCAGTATTTATAACTTGAGCTAATAATTTTAACAAATGAATGAATTTTTACAATCTTTCGACAAATACTGTCGCCAGTGTAAGAACCTGTGAAAGAACCGGCCCGCCTTTCATTTGGCGTAACTACCTAGTAGCATTAACACGTATGTTATTAAAAAACAATCGCTAGTAATCAATAATAATATGTTAATAGTAATATATAATAATAATATGTTAATAGTAATATGTTAAATATGAATTAAAGAATTACTTTAGAGCTAAAGTTCTCTTATCTTAACTAAATAGAAGTTTGATCGCATTCAACCTAACTAAATTGACTGTAAATAGTTCTGGCGCGAGGGTGCAATGCATATCTATAGGTACTGCTAGAGTGGCAGATGTACGTGGAGGCGGCAGCAGCATCACACTACAGGCAGTTTGTATATTGTTGTTAGCGCGCTCGCAGATTTCTGCTGTTAATTGACCACTGTGAGCTCAGCTTGGCTGCAACAGACGCTCAGTGATGTACGTACCAAGGAGATCGTCAGTCGCGGTCAAGCAATGTGCTGTTTGCGTGTAAATGCTTCATATTGGATCGGAAACAAGTGGCTATACACGAGAAGGGCAATAAAGACTGCGCAATGGCGGTCGAATTCGGTTCTAACTCGCGGGCCGTCCACCGCTTCCACTCGCGAAAGGTGGTTTGTTTTACGCAGACGTGCGTGCGTCGTGGTACATATTTGTTAGAGTATAGTTATAGTATAGTTACACTATAGTATACTACAGTATAGTTGTTACAGATGGAGAAATACGTGGCTGGATAGACATTTATGTTGGTATAGTTTGGTTTCCAATTGTGCTCCATCTCGCTAGTGATAAAATCACACATTTACATGTATTATCTCATGATGTACAGATACTAATGTACACGATGTGATGAGAAGTGTATAATATAGATCTTATAGAATCTATATTATACACTCGTGAGAAAATCGCACAGTTATATCTATTATCTCATCACGAGCGTACCGAAATATATTTGGTTATCGAAGTGAACTTAATAGATTGCGGAACTTGCAGAAATAAATTTGCGAGTTTCACAAATACTCTACGCGTGAGAATCGTAGCGAAATAAATGAGCGAGTTTCATGTTAAACAAATACTCTACGCATGAGAATCGAAGGTAATTGATGTAGTCCTATTTCGCGAGATATTACTGTCATTAGTCCGATTATGGCTTCGACAATCGTTAATGTTTCAGCCGCGGTGGACAGCGCTCTCTCTCCATATCGACCATTAGGACATTCTTTATACATACACATATGTACACGATGCGGACATATATTTATAGAGCTAATGTAAAAATTATAGTATCGAGGCCAGGTAAACACGCGCGGTATTGGCAGGCGTACAGGTGTGCGGCTAGAGGCATATAATGTCGCCCATCGATTCCCCACAAGTAACACATAATGACCTCTCAACCGGCTAGCGTATAGCAGCAGCACTGTGTAAACTGTATACAGGTACCACTTACTAGAGTCCCTAGCTGTACCGAGAGCCCCTCTTTCTCTCTCTCTCTCTCTCTCTCTCTCTCTCTCTCCTCTCTCTCTCTCTCTCTCTCTCTCTCTCTCTCTCTCTCTCTCTCTCTCTCTCTCTCTCTCTCT
>NW_014577424.1:127633-136757 GCF_000485595.1 Priapulus caudatus
CTCTCTCTCTCTCTCTCTCTCTCTCTCTCTCTCTCTCTCTCTCTCTCTCTCTCTCTCTCTCTCTCTCTCTCTCTGCTCTCTCTGTGTCTCTCTCTCTGCTCTCTCTCTGCTGCTCTCTCTCTGTGTGTCCTTTCTCTCTCCTGTCTCTCTCTCTCTCTCTGTCTCTATCTCTGTCTCTCTCCTCTCTCTCTGTGTTCTCCTCTGTCTCCTCTCTCTCGTCTCTCTCTGTGTCTGCTCATCTCTCCTCCTCTCTCTCTCTCTCTCTCTCTCTCTCTCCTCTCTCTCTCTCTCTCTCTCTGCTGTGTCTCTCTATCTCTCTCCGTCTCTCTCTCTCTCCTCTCTCTCTCTCTCTCTCTCTCTTCTCTCTCTCTCTCTCTTCTCTGTCTGTGTCTATCTGTTTCTGTCGCTGGTCTCCCTCTCGGCTCTCACGCTCTCTCTCCAGCTCTGCTGTGTATATCTGCGCGCTCTCTCCAGCCTCTCTGTGATATCTTGCGCGCTCTCTCAGCTCTCTTGTATATCTTGCGCGTCTCTCTCAGCTCTTGTGATATCGTGCACGCTCTCGCTCTCGCTTCACTCTCTCTCTTCCCTCTCTTCTTTCTTTCTCTTTTTTTATCTTTTCTCTCTCCCTCTACTTTTTTGTAGATGCCGCTGAAGTCTCACGCCCAAATGTTTCTGACAGACCGAGAATGCGCGTTCTGTCTGAGCGAGGGCCGCCGTCTGTACGGGCCGTGTAATTGCCCCACCTTAGGTGGCGCGATTCCAATGGAGGGATTTTTGCGAGGTGTCCACGTGAGATGCTGCATGCCCCGCTGTTCGCTCCGCCTAGCTAGAGGGGCCATCGCCGCGCATGCCTGCCCGCTCTCGGCTCATGAGATCTTAATCTGTGGAGAGAGAGGGGGGTCTATTACACCGGCGTTTATATTAGGTATAGGAGCTTCTCTTGTTATATATTAGGTTTTAGGAGGAGTTTCTCTCGCCGCCATGCTTTGCCGTGTGGACGGGTCCGTGTTGAAACGCGGATGGGAGTGCCTGTTGGCGCTGTTGTCTCTGTACTGATCACGTAAAGCTAAAGTGTTAGTTCAACAATATTAAAAGAGCGTATTTAAGAATGCCTTAATTTCTTTCTTTATTTCATTCTTACTTCCTTTCTCATTCATTAACATCTTCTTCTTAACTTCATTAGATTCATTCTAATTACGCTTCTTGATCACTATCAGGTGTTAATAATCACAAATTTGTCATTATTAAACCCTGATACTATGCGGTGTTCTCGTTTCCGGCGGACAGCGCCCTATATAATTGTGTGGCCTCTTTTGCGGCCTGTGGCGTACTATCAACTAGTGATATAGGTAGACTAAGACTTACGCACCTCCGGGTTATGTAGCGGTTTAATAGGGAAGTGCTAGGTTGGTGCGCAGGTGTTAAGTAACAGCGGAAGAGAAGCGCCAATACTTTCTTAACAATTCTAAAACGTGGCGACGGTGCGCGCGTAGGCACGTAGAATTCGTAATATTTATTGTTTCGTCTAAATTTGCCCGTGTTTGTCAGAAGCATCCGTGCACCCATATCATTGCAAGACGTGTTCACCACAAGCGCCGGACTGATCAGGCACTCTGAAGGCAAACAAAAGACAACTGCGAACACCGAGTCGATATTTGGCGATATGCATTCAGGCTAGCGGTATACTGTCCACTCACTGGTCAAGCAGACTGCAGCCGGCTGTGGAGCACGGCAAATTTTATTGCGGACACCCTAGATGCTTGAAATCGAAATGTCTGGCTACTTGCAAGGCGCTAGGATAAGCCCCTTAAGCGACAGACATGTGTCTGCCAGCAATTCAGTGCTAGCCGTCTTTTCTATCATGCCTGCACATAGTATCATGAAGCACGTCTCCTCGAAAGCGGCTTTTTCATATTTATACGCATTATATATATATCTATATATATATATATAAGCCATAGGTAAGGGAGTGATCAGGATTTTTTCATAGTTATATGTACCAATGATAATGTTATATTGTAATAATCTACACTCTGAAGTTATTAGTATGTGTGCTCCCCTCGTGGTAAATATTGGAGCTATCGATGTATACATAAATGCGGTCCATTACATTGAAATACGACGAAAACTGCTAGTAAATTTTATGGGAGTGTGTGGGTAGGGCGCCCGCGTGCAGTACGATCTGTTATCGCCATGTATGTTGCGCGTAATCGAAAAAAACAGCACACAGTCTCCCTGAATCCGATTTCGAACAGTCTTCCGAACCGTTCTCGTATTTTCCCGTCCATTTCAGTACTTACTGATATGGCTTACGTAAGCGCCAAGGGTCTACTGTAAAGCTAACTTGCCTTAGAAGACTCGTACATCTTTACTTTCACCAAAATGTCCAACGATTGAAATTACGTTTTGTTGACGCGTTTACATGGTGATGCCACTTGTTTTCTCGCGATAGCCTGTCTCTGGGCTATGTTGTCGCGATGCTAAAGAATATGGCTGCGTTATTTGCCGTTTTATATACCATAACAGCACAAACTCTTGATGTTTTTTGGAATAAGTAATCAATAATACGCCCGCTAATAGGTGAGACCAAATTTTTTCTGCGTGTTTTTATTTTTCGATTTATTCGAGGTAAACTAATTTTAAATTCGCGTTGAGAGACGGCGGGGGAGGGGGGGAGGGAGAGGGGAGGGAGGAATCAGTAATCATTCCGAGAGGATTTTAATTGCAAGTGTCGCGTTACAGTTATGTACGGCCACTCGATGCGTTGTTGGGTTTAGAAGGGGGAAGGCTTTGTGTTAGACGCACTACGTGTTAGGAATCATTCCCCGCTCGTACGCGCATTCGCGCGGGGTTATACGCTCGTCAGGACTTTGAAGGCTTATACCTCGGAGATGTTAACTTGTTAACGGCTCAAGGGTTTGCGCTTTTTCCCCCCGAGTAAAATAACGTACGTAGAGCCAATGATGAATGGTAACAAATGTGGAGAGGGCAGCTGGTGTGTTGGCGCGCACTTACTGCGCCATAGGGATGGATTTTAATATATCGAAGGTAGGGATATATCGTACACTCGCCGGCGGTCCGGTCCGTTAACGGTGAAGAAGAGAAGTTGTCTGTAAGGGAGAGTGTCAGTGTCAGGAGGGGAAGATGGGTGAGATGTGAGAGCAGAGGAGTTAAAGAAAGAAGGGGTAGAGAGAGAGAGAGAGAGAGTGAGAGGGAGAAATTGCGTACAGAGAGGGGGAGAGCGAGGGAGAGAGAGAGAGAGAGAGAGAGATAGAGACGAGAGAGAGCAGAGAGAGATATGAGAGAGAGAGAGAGACCGAGGAGAGAGAGAGAGAGAGAGAGAGAGCGGGGCTCGCGATGAGAGCGCAGAGAAGAAGAGAGATGAGAGAGAGAGATTGAGAGGGCCTCTGCGAGAGAGAGAGAGAAAGAGAGCGAGAGAGCGAGATAGTGATTTGGCCCTCAGAAGTAATCGCCTAAAATGGTGCAACCGTCCTTTCATGCATATGCATCCAGCCGCTACATTCATCCGCCTGGAACGTACGTTGCATGGCGTGTCTGTTGCCTGTAATCATCTCACGCGATTCTGCATGCGTGCGTGCATCAGGGTGTTAGCCAGGAAAAAAAGTCTCGCCATCTGAGCAGAGCGAAGATGCGAAGCGCCCTATGGGGGAGGGCCTTACCTTAAAATGGAGGAAATTTAGTCTGAAATGACAAAAAGATATGATTATATATTCTTATAAGCACTGTTGTCAGTTATACAAGGTGTATAAATTTAGAAAATTGGGCCGCCCTCATTCCGTCTCTATCAAATTTCATCCGTCTCATCCAAGAATAGGCCGTCCAAAAGACGGGTCTCTGGTTAACACATTGGCGTGCGTGCGTGCGTGCGTGCGTGCGTGTGTGTGTGCGGGCGTGCAGCTCGCTCGCCCTGCGCGCATGGCAGGTGTAAAATATAGGCGTGTCGAACCATTATTGGCAAAAAATCGCACAAGGCTTTATCATTCATCTCGGTGGGGCCCCCGCAGGTTGCCAGCAATGGGGCGTCCATTATTACGCTGTCAGTTTGATGCGATGCGGAGTCGGCCAGGCTCTTCCTGTCCTGGCGGTGTGCGGCCGAGATAAGCGCCTTGTATTATACCAGACACCCAGAGTGTCGGCTGGCGTGGAAAATCGAAGCATTTTTAGATGTGTCTTGGATGGAAAAAACCTGTTTACTGGGGAGAAAAAGGGGTTTTTCGTAGGCGCCCGCGTACAGAAGGGATCAGAGCGAATACAAGATGGCGGCCATGCGAATAGGTATCTGATATGCGCACGCGATTTCGGTGAAAGGCGATTGGTTATAAAGTCGCGCGGTCGTGCATGTTTGTGGATGGACCCAGCAATGTCAATGTGTGGCGATCAAATCCTGAATTACAGAATTTTTCGACGCCCTATATATAGCATATGATCGGTTTCTCACATTTTACGGTATTATTGTGATAGGCATTGATATTCATGAAAGCTAAAATTCGGTGTTGTGTGATCGAGTATTGCTCGTGCGTCCGAGCGAGCGTGTTGATGTGCACAATTTCAAAATAAATGCCAACCCTGTATGTATATACTACCACCTCGTAGCGATACTGTGTTGAGCCCTGAGGAAATCCACCAGAAGAACCCGAGAATGTCAGCTGTGGCAAAATAGTTTTGTGATGGTAAAATGACGTACATAGAGAAAAGACTCATATTCATTATAGTAACCGAATGTTACATAGTTAGCCCAATAATCTATATATTAATTCTCTAAGCGTTTAATGTTGTTATAGCAGCATCATGAATAACACGGTCATGGGAATGAAGCGCATGCGGTATGGTTGTGCTCAGAATAATATGTAGATTGCAATGGGGGACAGTATTACGTGTTTGGTACAAGGGATACCCGGCCGAAGGACGGGTTTTCGGCTAGTAGTTATAATTATAGTAATTTGAATTAAATAACACCCGGTGCGCTGTCCTAATTGCTGGGTAAATGAATTTAATTTTAATCCGGTTTATGGTTTTTTCATTTCTTTATTAATCACCGAGATGTGTTATTTTATTCGCAGCTTCAATTGTCAGGTATAAATAAAGTTTTTATCTGTATTGCAATATGTAGCGCCTATATGATAAGATATAAAAAAACACCATACATTGCTTTGTAAAAATGTATTTAAATAAATATGAAACTAATTGTATGGTATACTTGTTGCTATGTATATACGGCGAAATCATGATGAGATATCATCTTTCATGATATATGATTCAAGATTCAAGATTCAAACTGTTTTATATGTGCATAAGACATAAATAAATACAGAGTACATCGTTATAAAAGAAATAATTACATCTAGAAGTACAAATTTGATCAGTTTAAGCACGGGAGTGGCGAAGGACACTTAGAACGAATTATTAAACGGTATATTATCAAGAGCAGATAAAGAAGGCCTTCTTTATCTGCTCTTGATATTATGAATAACGATTTATCCACTGAGCGACATTAAAATGATAGGTACTCGCTACTATTCGCAGTGGCTTAAGACGATTATAACCCATCCTGATTCATCGAGTCATCAATAATCGACTTAATTATAATAATAATAAATTATTAATAATAATTATTATTATTATAATAAATAAATTAATAATAATTTTAATGGATAATAAAAAATCAAGCCATCGGCATATATAAAATCACATAAACATACTGGTGTACCGAAAAGTTTCATTATCAGTTCTCTCAGAATAACAGTGAAGTGAAAATAGCCTGCGTTCAATTTCACGTGTTCCAATGATGCGTTCGAGTAAAACGTTCGAGTAATGATTCCCCCTCAACTGACGTAACAAGTTATCGCGTGACATCTCGCGTGCCCCATCGCCTGGGGGAGAGTTCTCTGGCAAGCGTTGTGCTTGGTGACAGAGGTTCGTTTCGTTGCCGCAGGTCTGACAACTGATCGTCATCAGTCTATAGAAATAGCAAATATATTGAGCGCAGCGAATTATTGCAAGCATATTATTCTCGACCGCCTCCGCATTTCCCTTCGTCGCTTTCCGTTTCACGTGGATTTGAAAGTAATGCGAAAGAATCAAGTGGAATCAAATTGCAAATGAGAGATTTCGTTGCTGGATTGCGATCCATAAACATAACTTTATTCGCAAGCGGCAGTCCAATCGAACGATTGTTTAGGTCGGGTTTCTGAGTGGGGGGAAAGGGGGCGGAACGCTCCGCATATATTCGATAATAGTAGAGAAATCGTTTTAATGTTTTGTCGCGTGGAGAGTTTGGTATAGTGTTGGCTAATATCGTCCTCTCCCCTTTCTGCAGACATTTTTTTCCGATGTCTGATAAATTGCATATGTAGCGTGGAGTTTCTGATGCGAGCGCTCGCTGCTATACTCGTCTTTACCCGCACAATTGAAAGCGCAGCGTGTTATGGTGATAACCAGGTTTTAATCTGCGACTCTGTTCGGAAAAAAAAATGAATTTTGTGTGTCTGCAGCGAGTTAAAACAGCAGATTAGATAGATCTATCAAGCTTAATGATTTGAAAGCGCAGCGTGTTATGCGGGATATTTACCACACAGAATTACACGCCCTTTTGTTTCAATCAGGTGCACGATGGGCGCACTTGTTTAGAAGGCGCGCCATTTGCATTTAGATTCTCCGGATACAATAATATGCGGAGCTGGTACGATGTGGTCAAATCCATTTTTCTTTGCTATAATTGTATAAAATCTTAGTGTTTTTAATTTGGTGTAATCAGTGATATCCGCTGTGAGGTGAGACTATGTTTCGCTATATTTTTTTGGATTGAGCGTTTCTGAGCAGAAATCTCGTAATACTTCCTTTAATCTGCGACTTCGCCCTTCTGTTCTGGAAAAATGAATTTTTGCGTGTCTGCAACGAGTTAAAGCAGCAGATTCGACAGATCTATCAAGCTTATACTGATTGCTGCCAGTTCCTACTTCGCTCTCTCAACTTCGCTCGCCGTGGTTTATACACTGCGCGTTTTATTTATGCATAACAATGAGGACGTTGGGCTGGCTAGGCGTGATTGACAGCTAGCGCGTTATAGGCGGACATGTTACGAGATTTCCATCTCTTTGCGATGAACACGTTGATATGGAATATGATGGGGCTGGCTTGCCATCTGTCATGCACGGGGACACGGACGCCATTGACCCCCCCTCCCCTCCCCCGCCTCCCTCAGCCAAAATGGTGGTCGTCGCGCGAGGAAAGTAGATGTGATACGTTGTGGAGTTATATACGAATGTTAAAGACCGCTTGAATTATGCGAGGAATAGTAACTGTTAATGGTGGCGTGTATTTTATTGCACCCGGCAGTTAGATGCGATATGATATGACTACTAGGCACTTAGGATATGACTACTAGGCACTTGAAAAAAAAAAAAACCCTAACCCTAACCCTAACCTAACCTAAACCCTAACCCTAACCCTAACCTAACCTAAACCCTAAACCTAACCTAAACCCTAACCCTAACCCTAAAAAAAAAAAAAATTAAATTAACTTAAAGTGCCTAGTAGTCATATCATATCGCATCTAACTGCCGGTTGCTATTTTATTGCGATGCCGTAAAGTTTTCGCAGATGCCTGCTATTGTCATTCATACAAGTTTATCGTTGTCGGTGTTTAGACAGACTCCACGTCCCTGGCTGCTGTCGGGTCGTTGATTCTCAACGACGTGCGGTGTCAGTCTAGAATTGGCTATGGTGACCATGGTGAGAATCATCTCATGTTGAGGCAGTTGATTAAGGTGCTAAAATTACCATCTATCAACAAAACTCGTAGGCTAAACAGCTACTGGAAAATAGCGAGCTTCTGCCGTTCTATCCTGAAGGTTTCACCCTAAAAGTTTCATTCTAAAAGTTGTATCTTATAGGTTTAATCCTTATGGTTCCCTCCGAAAGGTTTCATTCTAAAGGTCTCATCCTAAAAGTTAAATTCTACAGGTTTCATCCTATAGGTTTAACCCTTATGGCTCCATCCGAAACGTTTCGTTCTAAAGGTTCTATCCTAAAAGTTAAATTCTACAGGTCCATCCTATATGTTTAATCCTTATGGTTCCCTCCGAGAGGTTTTATTCTAAAGGTCCCATCCTAAACGTTTCATCCTAAACGTTCCATCCTAAACGTTCCATCCTAAACGTTCCATCCTGAAAAAGTTTGTTCTAAATGTTCCACTCTAAAAGCACCAATCCACTCATCCTCCTCTAAACGATGACATGCAGTAAGTGTCGTGTAGCAGTGTACGCGGTGTCAGTGCACGAATGCGTACGAATTCGGTTTAAGATGCAAGATGCGTGTCCAAGTATATAGTGGAACGTCATAGGCCAGATACCCGCCGTTCTCTGACTCATTGACTCTCGTTGGAGTATTTCCTGCGCATGATGCACCGAATGACGGATCGCGTTTCCTTTAATTGGAAGTGAATCTCCTCGTGCACGATCAACGCCGGTGGGCGCACTGACCTCGCATCGCTATACGGCTAAAAGGGAGGGTCGTGCCTGCTTGACCCACTGACGAGTTGGAAGCTGTGGGCGGACCACGTTCATTGTTGCCTCCTGGTTGCAGCGTCTGCCTCCTTCGTGCGTCCTTTCCCATGCTGTTGATGCCTGCTCACTGATTCAGCGAATTTAGGCAAAATATTGACTCGCGTGAGCGCTGGGGCTCGAAAATTTGCACTCTCGTTGACGTAGTCACGTCTGACTGGGTGGCCCTTTCGAGATGGACGACCACGTCGTCCTTCAGTGCCTGTAACACGGTGTAGCGCGTGGTGATCGGTGGGAGAAGCGGGCTCGTGGGGGACAGTCTAGCCCGCAGCGGTTTTGTTCACCGCGTGGGTAGTTCGTGTTCGAAAGTCTCGCTTTCACTGTCCACCGGGGCAGCGCACATACAGGCCAGCCCGTGTTTTGCTTGGGGTGCTGGGGTGGGGGGTATAGCTCTATAGAACTATAGCTCTTCGCTCTGCCACAGGCCTGTTGCCCGTTAGCCTGTGGCAGAGCGAAGGGCTAGGGGGTTCTAAAGCTAGGATGGCGGCTGCGCGCGGGGTGTTGGGGGGGGGGGGGCTGCGCGCGGGGTGTTGGGGTGGGGG
>NW_014577424.1:136789-143612 GCF_000485595.1 Priapulus caudatus
CTCTCTCATCTCTCTCTCTCTCTTTTCTCTCTCTCTCTCGCTCTCTCTCTCGGCTCGCTCTCTCTTCTCTCTCATCTCTGACGCCTCTCGCTCTCTCTCTCTCTCTCTCTCTCTCTCTCTCTTCTCTCTCTCTCTCGCTCTCTCTCATCGCGCTCGCTCTTCATCTCTCTCCTCTCTCCTTCTCTCTCTCTCTCTTCTCTCTCTCTCTCTCTTCTCTCTCTCTCTCTCTCTCTCTCTCTGCATGCATGCGCGCGCTCTCTCGCCTCTCTCTCTATTCCTCTCTCCCACCCTCTTCTTCTCTCTCGTCAGTCTCACCCTCTCTCTTTTCTCTCTCGCTCTCTCTTCTCAGTTCTCACTCTCTCTCTCTCTCTCTTTCTCTCTTTCTCTCTCTCTTCTCTCTCTCTCTTCTCTCTCTTCCTCTCTCTCTCTCTCTTTCTATCTCTTCTCTCTCTCTCTCTCTCTCTCTCTCTCTCTCTCTCCTCTCTCTCTCTCTCTCTCTCTCTCTCTCTCTCTCTCGCCTTCGTCGCTCTCTCTCTCTCTCTTCTCGCTCGCTCTCTCTTCTCTTCCCTTCTCTCCCTCTTCTTCGCTCGTCTCGGCTCTCTTCCCCCCCCCACACACCACACGGGCGCACGCACACACCCGCAGGTCACGAGTTTCGCGCGCGCGCGCGTTTATAACGCACCGGGCTCGCTAGCGTAAAACCAGGAACAACCCACTATCCCTCACACGCAATTACGGCTCCGCTTTCCGATCACCAAGCTCGTAAAGTTAATCCTTCGGCGAGCGCTTACGGATAAGGCGCTGTGTCACTCTGCAAATTCACCGCAAGCCATCGCGGGTTCACAAAAATAACAAGCGACTTATAGCAACGAGACACGATCGAGAGCTGATACGAAAACGATCAACGACAACACCTCGACGCACCGCTGCCTCAGCCTAACTAAATACTTTTCAGGTTCGGCGACGCCACGTTAACATTTTAGTCGAATCACGCACCGCAGTGCGTGCTTATCGTAACTACCCATAGCCTGCATACTGCGCGAGGTAAGGCCATGTCGAGTCGCATCAAAGAAGCAGGGAACACTAGATAACCCCCGCCGTACAATCAAGAGCAGTCTTATGAGCTTGATATTTATGATGCGCTTGAAGAAGAAGGAACACAAACCTGACCGCCTCAAAGCCAGTGCTTTTCTGATGCTTGAGTATTCTATGATCTAAAGCAAGCAGACAACACGAAACCCGACCTGTCATCGGAGGCAGTGCTTCTTGATGATTTTACGTTTATTGATGCCTTGGCAGGACAGGCACCGCTGTTTTAGTTCATAAACTTGTAACTTTTGAGCGCCGAGAATGCAAGCTACGCGAGCGCGGTGCTCCTGTGAGAGACTGCACCATGGAGCGCCACTTACCATCTTTACACTCCCCTTTTTTATTATCAATATTGTCATTTATCTATTAATTACCATCCATATATCATATATTATCTTATTATTACTATTTTTCTTATTATTATTATATATTATTGTAATATGTTTGTTTTAGTAAACTACTAATGTACTTTTAGCAGCTGACCTTGCTAGTAACAGTGAGCACAGCTGTGAAGACAGCGGCACCAAGTGACAACGGTTGTTCACCTATACTTTTAATAAATGGTAGGTGATTAGGGACGGGTTCAATGAGGCGTAAGTGATTAAGGATTGGAACCGCAACGTCGGCTCTAGGATTGCGTAGTTCATCACGCGCGTAAGTACGTCTGATAGGAGTGGGCCCGCTGATCGTGGTCGGCACCGACCTCTGGCGCTTCGTGACCAACAGGTTGTTATATAACGTTGACATGGTTAATGAATTGGTAGGTGTATATTCGTACAGATACAGATGTCGTATGTAGTAGGGTTGTATATACGTACAGGTGTGATATGTAGGTGTAATATACGTACAGGTACTTGTATGTACGGTGTTATATACGTACATGGTTCCACAGATGTGTATGTAGTAGAGTGTATAATACGTACAAGGTGTGTAGTGTAGGTTATTATTACATGGTACACGTGTGTATGGTAGTGTGCTATATACGCACAGGTGTGTATGTAGGTGTATATACGTACAGGTACAAGCGTATTTATTTGTAGGTGTATATACGTATAGGGATATGCCTATGTAGGCTGTAATTATCGTATAGGTATGTATGTTAGGCTGTATTATACGTACAGGATGCCTATATGTAAGGTGTATATACGATTGTACAGGTTGTATTAATGTAGCGTGTAATATACGTACAGGTGTATTGTACGGTGTATATACGCTACAGGGCTGTGTATGTAGGTTGTATATAGTACAGGTACTGTTGTATGGTTGTATACTACGTACATGGTAAGGTGATCTGTATGTATGGGTGTATACTACGTACAGGTGTTTATGCTAGGTCTGATATACAAGATCAGGTGCTGTATGTAGTGTGTATATACGTACAGGTACCGGTGTGTACTGTAGGGTGTTATATACTTACAGCGGATACGGGTTGATGTATGTAGGCTGTATATACGTACAGGTGTGTATGTTAGGTGTATATACGCTAACAGGCTTAAGGTGTGTATGTTCAGGTGTATATAACGTACAGGCTGTGTATGTAGGTGTATTATCACGCTACAGGTAATGTATGTAGCGGTGAGTTATACGTACGGTGTCTATGTAGGATGTATATACGTACGGTTGTTGTATGTTAAGGTGTATATACGTACAGGTATGTATGTAGTGTATATACGTACACTGGTACAGACCGTGTGTATGTTAGCGTGTATATACGCTACGGTGTGTTATGTAGGTGTATACACGTACAGGGTGTATGTAGGTGTTATATACGTACGGTACAGGTGTGTACGTAGTGTTGTATATACGTACTGGTGTGTATGTTAGGTGTATACACGCTACAGGTACAGGTGTGATATGTGGGTGATATTATACGTTACAGGTGTGTATGTAGGTGTTTATATACGTTAGCAGGTGTGTATGTAGGGTGTATACACGTACAGTTATAGGTGTGTATGTAAGGTGTATACACGATACAAGGTCGGTGTGTATGTTGTATACAACGTACAGGTACAGGTGTGTATGCTAGGTGTATATACGTACAGGTGTGTACTGTGGTGTATATACGATACAGTGTGTATGTAAGCTGTATATACGGTACAGGTTACAGGTGTGTATGTAGTGTATACACGGTACAGGTCACAGGTGTGTATCGTAGGTGTATCACTACGTACAGGTGCTGTATGTAGGTGTATATAAGTTACAGAAGTGTGTATCGTAGGTGTATATACGTACAGGTCGTGTATGTAAGGTGTATAATACGTACAGGATACAGGTGTGTATGTAGGCTGTCACTATACGTACAGTGTGTGTATGTAGGTGTATTTCGTACAGAGTCGTTATGTAGGTGTATACACGTACAAGTACACGTGTGCTGTATGTAGGTGTATACCGTACAAGTACAGGTGTGTATGTAGGTGTTATACACGTACAGCGTTACAGGGTGGTGTAATGTAGGTGTATATACGTACAGGGTGTGTATGTAATGGTGTATATACGTACGGTGATGTATGTAAGTGTATACCACGTTCAGGCTAAGAGTGTGTTGTAGGCTGTATTATACGTACAGGTGTGTATAGTAGGCTGTATCTACGTACAGGTGTGTATGTAGGTGTATACACGGTACGGTACAGGTGTTTATGTAGGTGTATATACGTTACAGGTGTTAGTGTAGGTGTATACACGTACAGTACAGGTGTGTATGTAAGGATGTATATATAGTACAGGTATATAGGTGTTTATACGTACACCAGCGCCGGTGCCCGCGGCGCGTCGCCATCCCGCGGCAGTCCCCGTTAGACAGGTGTCAACTTACGGGATAACATTCGCGTATTCGCTAATTTTGCACAGTGTCGGACAGAGGCTTGCGTTGGCTGCCATGCGATCACCTCCACCGTTCGCGAACAGCCTCTCAACTCAACACAGTCCGCGTTCTCCGACCACTATACGATTTATTTCCTCAGTTCTCCGGTGCGCAGCCTCCCACCCAAACACCCCAGCGCGCCAGCCCCCCCCCCAACACCCTGTGCGCAGCCCCCATCTCTCTCTCTCTCTCTCGTTCTCTCTCTCTTTCTCTTTCTCGCTCTGTCTCTCTCCTCTCTCTCCCTCTCTCTCTGTCTCTGTCTCCTTTTCTTTTCCCCGAGCATTATTGCATTCTCCTCTCCCATCCCTCCCCCTTCTATATATCCCCCTCTCTCCTCTCCATCCCTTCTCTCTTTCTCTCGCCTTTCTCTTGATTCTACTGCAGCTGTAACGGCACACCGTCGTGGTGGTCCTAACACCCCTCGGCTGTCACGTGATTATCCGCTCCTCGCCGATGGCTCTCAGAGCGCGCGCGCGTAAAAAAACCCGTACAGTTTGTTTTCATTAATGCGCGCAAAAAAGCGAGGAGGTGTTTACGCAAAGACGTTGCTGGCGCGATACGCATTGTTTGTGTTGCGCTGGGGAGGCGCCCCCTGCCGGCGAAACTGCCGACGATGGCTATCATCCAGAGCTAATAATACCTTGTATTATATAATATATATTATTATATGTAATTATAGATATTATATTATTATGTATAATATTATTTATAATATTTTATATAATGTTATAATTATATATATATTATATATAATTATATAAATTATATTATACCGGTTTTATAGCTTTTGATATCATGATATTATCGCAAATTACCCGTGATTACGCACTTCATTTGCGCTGTTGTCTGGAATTTGACGAAATGTTCTCGCAGACGTTTTGTGCCGAACGAGGTAACGTACATCGTAATGCGTGAAGATGAAAGCGTAGAAATGAAGCCATTGATGTCTGCTGGTGGATTCAGCCGGAAGAGTCAGCTAAGTATATATATATATATATATATATATATATATATATATATATATATATATATATATGTATGTATGTACATATATATGTTATATGTATATATAGGCCCTGTTTGTTTTGCCGCTGCCGGCAACGCTCCTCATTCACTCCCGTAATATACAGCAGCGGATTTTTTATGGAGCAATTCGTCGGCATTTTACGCCACTCAACGGCGCATTAAAGGTTTTGCAATCATGCCGCGCCGCCTTTACCGCGTGTGTCTAGCGCGCGACGTTTATTCGCGATTTACCTCTTCAAATAATCATTGCGTTGAGGGGGGGGCACGCACGCGCAGAGGCCGGCTGACTGGCGTTCACATAGGCTGGCACACACAGACACGCGCGCGCGCGCACGCAGGCACGCACACATACGCGCACGCACGCACGCACACACGCGCGCGCGCACGCACGCACACACACACACACACGCGCGCACGCACACACACGCGCGCGCACACACGCACACGCACACGCACACGCACACGCGCACACGCTCGCACACGCACACGCACACACACACACACGCCACGAAGTCATAAATTAGATGTGAGCGCTAGCGCGCGCGGTGGTATGAGTGGCAGGGATTGGGACCCCGCGGACCGCATGTTACTGCTGCTTTCCGCCCACATGTAACTGAGCTAATCACGCTTGCGAGCAGATTGGGACCCCGGTATACAATGTATTGCCGTCCGTGCCCCGGGGGCCCTATAACACTGGTCGGTTTTACGAGGGGGCTGACGGCGCGCGCGATGTGTATTTGCATCGCGTGTAGGGCCAGCGCTCGTATGTCCGTGCTCGTGTTTTTTTCTTCCTCTCTCGTTTTATCGCCAGCCGAGCAAGTGCATTGGTTCGCCGTAAAAGAAACATCTCGGGCGACGAAAAAAATCCGAGGGCTGCTGTTTTATGAAGATTCGACGGAGCGGGTGTCAGTTGAAGCGTGTTTTATTGATGGAAGTTTGAATACATTATCGGTCCCGGTGTTGCTATTGTAATTCGCCTAATTTTTCCTAATCAGATGTGATGAATGAACGTAGAGTTACGGGCGCGATTGAGTACGACGGGGTTCGCTTTAGTATCGGTAATGGAAAAAGTAGCACGACATTTTCCTCTCAAATTAATTAGTACATAAACGTGAATGGAACAACATGCTGGCTATGTGATGTAATTGTAGGCACTTAATAGATTTAGTGACGCATTGCGCACGTACGCGCGCACGTGTCCGCATAACATGCGACAAAGGTCAAACACGAGAATTAATGGTATTGTTTCCATGGCGATGACTGAGCAAGTTTTGAGCCCTATTTTCTAGCGCGTTGACAGCTCTATTATGTCAACCATGGGGGTGATAATTTGAAACGGTTCGGGATAGAGGGTTGTAAGGGGTTTAGGTACTGGCAGCCGCCTGCCAATCAAGCGTCTGCGTTATGAGTCACTCCCGGGGAAGCTGATTAGTGAATAATGCGGCTTCCCGCGGCATTTTTATGTCGGGGTTTTGTGTCTTGCTGGCCATTGTGCGCGGTATCGTGATTGTAATGCGGCAAAAATGATTCAGAGCTTTATGCGGAGGTGCGCCGCTCGCTCTCTGCCCTCTCTCACACGCTGCACTCTTTATACCCCTCCCATCTCTTTCTCTGTCCATCTATACATGTATCCATCCATCAATCCATCCATATACCCATCCATCCATCCATCAATCCATCCATCCGTCCGTCCGTCCGTCCGTCCGTCCGTTGGTCCGTCCGTCCGTCCGTCCGTCCGTCCATCCATCCATCCATCTATCCATCCATCCAACTATCCATCCATCCAACTATCTATCTATCCATCCATCCATCCATCCATCCATCATCCCAGCTATCTACTATCTTGTT
>NW_014577424.1:143833-146172 GCF_000485595.1 Priapulus caudatus
AACAAGATAGTAGATAGCTGGGATGATGGATGGATGGATGGATGGATGGGATTGAGGGGGCCTGCCGTTTTGATGGTATATAGAGAAAAGAAGATCACAAATATTTGATGGATGGATGGATGGATGGATGGATGGATTGGATGGATGGATTGATGGATTGATGGATGGATGGATGGATGGATGATGGATGGATGGCATGGATGGATGGATGGATGGATGGATGGATGGATGGATGAATGGATTAGATGGATGGATGGATGGATGGGATAGATGGATGGATGGCTGGATGATGGATGAAATGGATGTGGACTGGAATAGATGGATGGAATAGACTGGTGGATGGATGGATGAATGATACGATGGATTGGATGAATGGATGCATGAATGGATGGATAGATGGATAGATTGGATGGAGTGGATGGATAGATGGATGGTACTGGATGATGATGGAGTGGATAGTTTGGATGGATAGTTCAATCAAGAGTTAATAATACCAGACTAATATTATTAGCTCTTGATTAGATAGTATAGTAGTGCAGATGCAGTAGTAGTAGCATAGCAGTGTGATAGAGCTCAGATGCTGAGCAAGCGATAAACGTCCTTCTCTGTGACCTTGGATCTGTGTTGCTGGTGTGGATGATGATTGTGCTTCCCATGATTCTGCTGCTGCTGCTGCTGTTGTTGTTGTTGATGATGATGATGATGATGATGATGATGATGATGATGATGCCGTTGCTCCTGCTGTTGCTGTTGCTGCTGCTGCTGACGACGACGATGATGGTGATGACGACGATGATGATGGTGATGAGATGCTGGTGGTGGTGGTGATGACGATTGTGTTGGCGGTGCTGCTGCTGCTGCTGCTGCTGCTGCGGCTGACGATTCACAATCCGCAAACGACACAAAATACCATGCAGATACGCTAATCTGAAAAACCCATCAATATTACATATACTGTTACATATAATATGTACATATACATATGTATGTATACACATGTATGTATACACATGTATGTATACACATGTATGTATATATACACATGTATACACATGTACATATACAATCATAATATACTACATATAATATGTCTATGATCCACTAGGAGAAGCCTCGCGCAAGTAGACATCTGTAATTGCTGGTAGTGTATCATGGCTACGGCAATTAGTAATGATTGGGCGTGTACCTAATCTGAATAGGGGTGAGCATTTCACTTTCACAGGTATAGGTAGGGTCGTTGTAGCTCTAGAACTATAGCGTTTCGCTCTGCTACAGGTGCCTGTGGCAGAGCGAAGTGCTATAGTTCTAGAGCTAGGGTCGTTGGAGAGAGAGAGAGAGAGAGAGCTCATTGCGAAGTGGACAATTTCGTGTGGTGTGGCTTTTGGAGCAGTAAGCAAGCTAGCTCTAGAACTATAGCCCTTCCCTTCACAGGGCCTGTGGCAGAGCGAAGGGCTATAGTTCTAGAGCTGGAGGGAGAGACGCACTTGTTGGATTATTATGCCCGTCTCGGCTGAACTCTTAATCGTGATGTCGTTGCCATGTGTTCATGCGACTATACTCGCCGTATGAAAAACGTAAAGAAATACACGCGGATAAACATCGGGTTGTGGGCGAAATAATTGGCACTAAAAGCGCCCTACTCGCGAGCTCGCTCCTCCTGTTTCACACCTTCTCCGTACAAGGAACCCTCGGGACGCATGACCACTCGCGCAAATGTCTCGCGTGTTCTTCTTCCCCGCGTGCTTTCTTTCCCGGATAGGGTTTCATCCACCACCACCCCACCCCCACCCCCACTACCACCAGCACCAATTCCCTAGGTGAACGCTGGACAACTAAAAACACACGGGTAAAACATGGCTGGCTAGCTTTCTATCTCGAGACGCCAGCAGTGCGAGCACGTTTTTCGGATTACACGCGGCTGGTAGGGATAACTGAAGGCGAGTTGGAGTGAAGTGGTCGCGGGAAAACCCGGACCCGATATTGCCTTCATAACGCAAGGCGAAGAGTGCCCTCGCGCGTGTGCGTGTATGTGTGTACATACGTGCGTGCGTGTGCGTGCGTGTGTTATTGGCGTAGCTCTGTAGTAGCAGTTAGTAATCACACAGTAAATAAAGAGGTACGTGAGGCCTTGCCCAGAGAGCTAATACAGGTCTTGTCGTGCACGACCCCAGATCAAGGTTTGCCGCCGGAGCGATCTACACACATAAATTTTAAGGCAGTGGTACTTTGAACCACAAACAGGGCATTTTCTTAGAAAATTTCGCCGTCTCAACGCCCCCCGATCGCGACTGTGTGTGTGTGTGCGCGCGCGCGCGTGCGTGCGTGCGTGCGTGCGTGCG
>NW_014577424.1:146182-154463 GCF_000485595.1 Priapulus caudatus
ATAACTGGCCTGTCTCACGTAAAAAGAGAAGGAACCAACATGCGAAACCCTAGAGTTGGTTTACATCTAAACGTCGTCGCACGTGTGACGAAGCGACGGCCCTGTTCCGACGACCAGGAAAGGCGGAAATTGCGTCGGTCGGCGACGGCGTATTGCTGTCGCCGACGAGCGTCGCACGCGCCGAGAAAATCTCCAGCCGACAGTTTATGGGCAAAAACGCAATTTGCGAGAACACAGGCTATCCATATACGGTTAAACTGCGGCGACGCCAGCACTGAAGCTATAGCAGCATCAAAGACATCGCCGGAGCGCGGCTACTGCTGCTGGCTGGCTGGCTGCTGCTGTTGTTGTTGTTGTTGTTGTTGTTGTTGTTGTTGTTGTTGTTGTTGTTGCTGCTGTTGTTATTGTTGCCGCTGATGATGGTGATGATGATGATTATGAGTGAACGATGATGATGAGATGATATAATAATAATGACAATAATGATGATGCTACTGTTGCTTGCGCTTCTGCTGCGCGATAATGTGATGAAATGATATGATGATGATGCTACTGTTGATCGTTGTTGCTCGCTGCTACTTTGCGTTACTGCTCTGCGTGCTATAACTGCTGTTACTGCTGCTCTACTCGCTGTTTACTGCTACGTACTGAGCTGCCGCCCGCCCACTCGTACTGCCGCCGCCGCCGCTGCTGCTCGCTGTGCTGCACAAAGTTTGCAGCTCGCGATGTTCCGTTGCAACGATCTGACGTGAGCAAACACAGCGAAAATTTCGCCTTCCTTTTTCATGAGAGCAGCGTTCGCGGTGAGCTTCCAACGCACGCACACACACACACACACACGAAGGCGACCCACACACACCACACCCACATCCAGCCCACACCCACACACACACACACACACACACACACACACCACACACACACACACACACACACACACACACCACACACACACGCACGAACCGCACATGCACGCACGGCACGCACGCACGCACAGCACGCACGCAAGCACGTCACGCACGCAGACGCACGCGCGCGCGTTACGTTGAAAACAGGCAGTATTGTTGCAGCTTCCACGCACTACGTTAAGATATAAACCAACTCTAGGGTTTTGCGTGTGTGTGCATGAGTTCCTTCTCTTTTTTACGTTGAAAACAGGCAGTATTGTTGCAGCTTCCACGCACGACGTTAAGATATAAACCAACTCTAGGGTTTTGCGTGTGTGTGCATGAGTTCCTTCTCTTTTTTATGTTGAGAACAGGCAGTATTGTTGCAGCTTCCACGCACGACGTTAAGATGTAAACCAACTCTAGGGTTTCGCATGTTGGTTTCCTTCTCTTTTTTACGTTGAGAACAGGCAGTATTGTTGCATCTTCCACGTACGACGTTAAGATATAAACCAACTCTAGGGTTTTGCGTGTAGGGTTCCTTCTCTTTCTTACGTTGAGAACAGGCAGTATTGTTGCAGCTTCCACGCACGACGTTAAGATATAAACCAACTCTATGGTTTTGCGTGTAGGAGGTTTCTTTTCTTTTACGTTGAGAACGAGTTTTCCCATCTTCCACGCACGCTCCGTCTGTGTAGTTAAGCTGTTCTAATTGCGTGTATGTTTCTAAGTGCGGTGGAGTTAAGTAGAATAATGAAGGTCGCGATCCAGACAAAGTGCGAATTTTTGTAAGAATTGTCGTGAATGAAAAGCGCATTTATTTTGTCGTGCTTGTTATACATCAATTACTGAATCTTGTCTTAATTAATTAATACAATTATCTGTAACGGGCGCTCTTAGAATCGCCTGTGCTCCAGCAGAGATAAATTTATTGGTGTTATTCGTTAATTTTATTCAAGTCCCCTTCCTGCTGGTAGGTTCATGCGCAAGAACGGAAACGTGATATAGATATTTATTGTTTAAACCCCAGGAAACATGTTCCTAATTGCGTTTTATACGTTCAATATTAACATGTTTGACTGTTCAGCTGTTTTGCCTACGGTATCCATGGAGGCAAATCATTAAGTGGTCATCAATCATCTAGATAAATAAGTATTTGTGTTTTCGCATATCCGCTTACCGCTCGTTGGTAATTTTCCACAGATGAATATTTATGCCGAAGGGAGTGGACCTTTTTAGGCGGGTGATCACTCATACGTCGTTTATGCATGCGCGCCCCCTGTCCTGTTTGACTCACTTCGACTGCAAAGCAATGGCATTTCTAGTTGGGCGTCGCTAGTTAAGTTCGTAAGAGTAAGTGGTTAAGTTCTAAACATATTCTATAGCATTTCTTTTCGCTTATAAACGCAGCGGGCACGCAAAGACCGCGTTTATGATCAGTGGTCGGCGAGTATAGATGGCGCTGGTGTATATCACGTCATGCTGAGTCACCTGTCAGAGAGTCCATGTAATTCTGTGTCGCATTCTTCATGTGGAATGCTGCCGCTAAGTACTATATCCCTGATGTGCAGGCCAGCGGTGGGATTTTAATAGGCTTCTATCGTTCAGCGGTCCACGGCCTTTAGTCTTCTATAGTATACACTATAACGGATGATATCTTCGACTAACTCTCCCAGTCGGTAGCATCACTGGTTCTAGTTTTACATGGAAAAGTCCCTTCTGTGGCTGCTCGCTTGTTTGTGCATATTTTAAATTAGTAGCGACTGTTTGCATGGGCATTATATTTGAAACTATGTTGGGTTTATATTCACTCGGTGAACGAGTACAAGCACATACGCGCACACGCACACGCGCACGTGCTTACACATGCACGCACGCACGCACACACACACACGCGCACACACGCGTACGTACTTACACATGCACGCACGCACGCACACAGGCACACGCGTACGTACTTACACATGCATCACGCACGCACACACGCACACGCGTACGTACTTACACATGTACGCACGCACGCACACACGCACACGCGTACGTACTTACACATGCATCACGCACACGCGTACGTACTTACACATGCATCACGCACGCACACACGCACACGCGTCCGTACGGGCCACGCACGCACTAAAGATGCGTGTATGTATGCAGATAAATAGGTGTAATCTAGACCCCTAGTTGAATCTCAATTAGTGAAATAGTATTTGAGTCAGTTGTTTATATTGCGTGTTCGTGCAGTTGCCTCGGGTTGGCGGTGGCGATCAATTTACTCTGATTAAATTGAACTCGGCATCTATCTTCTAAATTGGATTTCGAGTGTGTCAATAAACTTCAGGAGTGCTTTTGTTTACCTTTCACTAGCTCATGAAATCCGAGGCAGTGGCACTGCTGCGGCAGCATCCCTGCGTGCTCTGAGAACGCGGGGAGTGGTTTTAAAATGGTGATATCAGGAGCTAATAATTAGGTATTAGGTAATTAGGTAATTAGGTGTTATTAGCTGTTGGTGATATCGAAATTACGCTGTGTGGCACAGGCGTTGCTTGAATGCGGCTTTTAGATGGATTTTCACCTATACTACACACAGGCGTTATCCGTGGATGAATATGTAATATGTATATATCAGCCGTACGGGCGAGATGTGTCCAGAATCTACTATTATTCGGCATACGATGCGCACGACGAGATGTTTTGTTAAAATTGATGCTGTAATTATTACTGAGATTGAATGATGCTGTAATTACCATCTTTAAGGGATGCTTGATTAGATGAAGCCATCAGCGTTCACTTGTTTCTGATGTCGTTCACTTGTTTCCGATGTCGTTCACTTGTTTCCGATGTCGTTCATTTGTTTTAGATATCGTTCACTTGTTTCCGATGTCGTTCACTTGTTTCCGATGTCGTTTAGCCACAGGTGCGCGGTGGCGCGGCCATCGCTAGACAACTACTCAGCCGAAATCTTACGCTTGTTGATGCGGCGTTGACTATAGAAACGTGTATATATACTGTTGTCGTGTTTAAATATGCGCGACTACACATTGTGGTAGCAGTTTCGTCTGCGTCGATTACGAACTGCAGCATTATCGTGCTGAAAGCGGGGTGTGGAAAACCACGGATTTTCGTGAAAACATTCAGAAATTCGGTTTTGTTCTATATTTTCAGAATTTTGTCATATATAAACGCGTTAAATCTGTGGATGCGTACGCACATGCGCATGCACGCATGCAGGCACGCATGCGCATACACGCACACATACACGCACGTACGCATACACTCACGTACGCATGCATACACGCACGCATACACGCACGCATACTCACGTACGCACACGCGCACACGCGCGCACGCATACATACATACACGCATGCGCGCACGCACAATCGGCACATTGTGTGAGTGCTGTGCATGCAGCCCACCTGCCGTAACACGCGGGCTATATAGTCGATCAGTATCCGTGGCGCCTAACACATCTTCGCCACTCTGGTTTTACGCAGCGGGGGCAGCGTGCTCTAATCCGGCTGGCATGGCCCCAGCATTGTTGCCCGCAGCCCCCGCGTGCGCTCCAAGAACGATCGCGAACCTGACGAAAACAATTTTCAGACACCATTCAAGGCCGAGAAAGTGTTTTTTGTGCCCGTTTAACGTTTTGCTTTTGAGGCGGTGTCGACTGAAATAATTCGGTGATGAATTCGGTAAACGTCTACGGGCGAGTTGTTATTGAACACCTCAGATGCGTGCGTGCGTGCGTGCGTGCGTGCGTGCGTGCGTGCGTGCGTGCGACCGTGCGTGCATGCGTGTGACCTTGCGTGCGACCGTGTGTGCGTGCATGCGTGTGACCTTGCGTGCGACCGTGCGTGCGTGCGTGCGTGCGTGCGTGTGTGCGTGCATGCAACAGTGCATTCGTGCGTACATGTGGCGTCTTTTATATTTTATTTGATATGCGGGTGGTTTTGGAACTATTCTGCGTGTATCTCTCTATGAATGGTTTCGGCGCATACGGCGATTTTACTCCCCGTTCGAATTCGTACAACTTTTATGCTCGTCAGCGCAATAGCGTCAGCCATCCACATGTAGTCTCGACCATGCAAGTAGCCTATATGGAATCCTTCCTATAATAGCATTCCAGCTCAACTCGAACTCTAACAAAAATTGTCCAAATGCAGTCGTTTGCGGGAAGCTTTGTTTGGAGAAATCTCTTGCTCGTCTTTATGTGGAAATACGACTGCATACGATTGCAAGCGCGCCCAACAATACTCGTCATATCGTCGAAGAACCGAGCATGAATGAAAGAATCCCGTCCGCCATGTTCTGTTCTGTTCTGCGGGCTGCATTCAGACATTGATCCCTCGTCTAAATAGATTTTGACGGGCGAATCTAACTCATCTCGTGTCCCCGCGGTCGGTCGCGTCGTTACCGTATATATATATATATATATAGAAGACCGTGGCGCGTAGTCGCAGACGGCAGAAACAAAACTACATTAAGATGTACGTGATTAAGATGAGAGGAGAGCACCGACGCAGCGTCCAATCTGCCGCTAATGAGCACGAGATTCCCGCACAGAAATATACTTTTGGTAGAAAATTACTTTAAAAAAACCCCGGCGCGCGCAGTTTCGACCCTCGTGGTATTAAACAGAAGCGGAAATCGATGCAAAAGCGTCGCATTCGTCTGAATGCAAATATATAGTGGGCGCGCGTCTATCGCTATGCACGGACAAACAACGCCAGACGAGACGCATTTCAAGTTTTTCATATATATATAGTTTTTTGTGTTTTTTTCTCGGTTTTTTATTTGGAATCCTGTTCTGTATTTTTATTCTCGCTTGACAAATTATTTTGCGGATGAGAAATGTGACGTTTAGGTTTTTTTTGTGTGTAGTACATCATAATTTATAAGCCAGTGTGTACGTTTTCAAATGTTTTTCTATTAGATAAGATAGCTAGACTGAATTATTGACGAGAAAGGTTTGCCCGGGTATGGGAATGACGTCGAGTCCTATATATTCTCATACTCACACCAACGCACACGCACGCACGCACGCACACGCACGCACACCCACGCACACACACATGAAATATATGACATGGCGCATTCGTGCGTGCGTTCGTGCGTGTGTGTGTGTGTATATATATATGTATATATATATACCCGGTTTAATTGCTTTTATATGCACAACTTATTTAAATGCGACCGCTGAAAATGTTATAATATTTTTTTTCAAAAGAACACGACTGTATACATGCCCGCGAGAGAAATAAGTAATTGCAAATTTTTCACTTACATCGTTTTCTGACGCGGAGTCGCTTTATTCAATGATTTCATTTAATTTCATCATATTGATTTGCATGCAGCTCGTAGCGTCTCGCGCTCGCTTCCGCGCGTCTCGCATTGTGCATAGTTCTAAAATCAGCCGATAGATGGCAGCGCTGCGCAGGACGCATACGGTGTGTGTATATATATAAGTGGGTTTCTTCACTACACGGTTGCGCAGCTCAGGACACGCTCAGTGAGTGCAGGCCGTGAATGGAGCGAGGCCGTCGGACACTGGAGAGTCACAGACACGGTCGAGGAGCCGTGGAAGAGGAGGAGGAGAAGGGTAAAGTCGACGAGCGGTCAACGCGACGAGGAGAGCTCTAGAGAGAAAGAGAGTTCTGGAGAGAGCTCTAGAGAGAAAGAGAGTTCTGGAGAGGAGGAGAGATCTAGAGAGGAGGAGAGTTATAGAGAGAAGGAGATCACGCGTACCATTGTTGCCGACGCGCGATGAGTCATACGACATCGGAGGACGCTTGGGGCCGGGTGGCTACTCGGGTGCCTTGCTCCACCACACCGCTACTGCTTACAACACACGTGTCCGTCTCTGACGTTCTCTGTCGGTTAGTTTAGCGTTGTGTGTGTGTGTGTGTGCGTGCGTGTGCGTGTGCGTGTGCGTGTGCGTGTGCGTGTGCATGTGCGTGTGCGTGTGTGTGTGTGTGTGTGATTTAACACTATAGTTGTTAAATAACAACTATAGTTGTGGACGAGCATGCGGCATCCAGCAACCAGGAGCGCAGTCCTGCCGCGCGCCATGGCGAGGCGATGCTCAGATGTTGTATAGTCAGTGAGATGATGCTGAACACGTGAGAGTCGGAGGCTTGCCTTTGTGCGCAGTCCGCAGCACTGTCGCACCGCTGGTGTGTGCACGGGAGCGGCGGCAGGAGGAGAAGGAGGAGGAGGAGGAGGAGGAGAGGAGGAGGTATAATACGCGTAAATCTGAACACGAACCCGGGGCTTTGTCGCCCGAAACTATCCCACTTTGGCTCAATTTCATCGCGAATGCTTGCGGACGACAAATCGTGGATTACGGCCACTGCGCGTAAGTGACCGGCAATTGTGTGCGTGGCCAAGCACGGGTGATGATGTCAGCTGCGTTTGACGGAGAATAAAAAAACACCTGTTCAGATTATCCCGGTGAATATACCGGTGTTCTGTGCTGCGCCCATTGTTAACCTTGCTTTGGGTGAGTTAGTGCGAGAGTGGACTCTTGCGAGAGTGCCATACCTGCAACGGGTATTGTCGCTGTCTATACTGTGCCGACAGACACGCTGCACGCTGTACCCGATAGACGGAGACGACCGAGTGTTGAAAACGGATCCGGACGAATATCCGGATACGGGTTTCTGACGGGTTTTCTCGCGAATGTTTTCGCGTCGGATGTGGCGTGAAAATCATTCGCGAATCGAAGTGAAGGCGGTTGAAGTTGCGCAATCGTAACTCGAGAGAGAGCGTGGGGTTTTTACGACCCGCGTAAAGAAAGTACACGCGTAGTAACATCGTTCTTTCCCGCCCGTCCACTTGTCATTCGACTTACTTGTAACAACGCAGTTTGCGCCCGAGGAGCGAGCGAGCGATGTTTTGCTAAACCGCCTAACGCGCTTACGACGAAAACATCACGTATACGTCTCTCAATTTGCCGGCAAATCGTCGCCGACGGATCGAGGCATACGTCGGCGCGTGCTTGCACCAAGAACGACCGACCAGACATCTGGCGGATGCGTCGAAACGTTGCAAAACGCAGCACGTAACGTAAACCGGATTCGAATCAAGAGCGTCCGAGAGTTCGGAGACCGACCGACCGACTGAAAGCTCATCGGGAATAAATGCACTGCTGTTGATATACGCGTTATTAACCTTCACCGTACGATAGTCTTGCTATATATACTAGACTGTGATACTGGATCGCGATGACAGGTTCCTGGTGCTTCATTCTGCTCGTCGTCGCTCGTTTCGGTAAGTAAGTGTTCATCAGACGTGTCACCGCTGCGTGCGCCGCCCGTGCGATGTTTGAATTTACGCGAGAACAAGGTCCTGTGCGACAATCATAGCGACAATCGTGGTCACTCGTAGACAAT
>NW_014577424.1:154488-156011 GCF_000485595.1 Priapulus caudatus
AGTAAAGGAGAAAATATTGCGCGTTTCGGTCCACGTTTGAACGTGGTAAACTTTTTAACACGTCAAAGTGCACTTGGAATGCAGAAGACAGTATAGTAGTATAGTATAGGGTGAAGTAATGTAGGTGCCTGCTTTCCCCTTACATTTCATTATGGGTAGCGTATACTTTACTAGATCTATCGTCTGCCCACTGTGTTACACGTTATTTCACCGCGCATATCGTATCCATGATTATGTGGGTGCTCTCTCGATATATATATATATATATATATATATATATATATATATCAGGAGTGAATAATAATAATAGATCATAATAGATAATATATTATTATTCACTCCTGTATATATATTATCACTGTGTTGTTGTATTTGTGAGTATACAATACCTATATATTTCACTACTCTTTGTGTTATTCTATCTGTAATTATAGATTCGCCGGCCCTCCTTCTGTATTTATCCACCCTTTCTGTTATTATATCTGCAATTGTGTAGATGCCCCCTGCATAGTTCATCAGGTTTTATGTTATTATATAGGATTAATTTATATAGGCAGACAGAAACACTGTCGTTGGTTTGGAATTGTGATTCTGTGTGGTGGTTAGTATGGAACACGCGCGTGGTCCACTTGTTTGAATTCCATCTTCTTCTAACGTTCTCCCAACAGCGCGGCAACAGATTGGTGGACGTTTTTTTGTTTTGCCAACAGAAGCCTGTAAAAATAAGACCAATTTGTTATTACCAGAGTTCAGTTTTATTTAGTCTGGCGAGTATGGCGTGGCTGGGCTCCCGAACACCGGATTTACAGATGGCGGCAAATGCTGTTCTCGCTATCTTGCGCATAGAGAACTTGGAATCAGACCATTTGAAATTGTAGACTGCCGGTATCAGCGGTTCGCTCTAGATTTAAAGCAATAATCCCCTGCAATAACAAGCATTGGGTGTACGTTTGGGGTTGCAGTCCGTGTGCTGGGGATGAGAGTACTGTATCAGGCAGAATAGCGACGAGTTATTGCGAGCTAGATTCTAACAGTGTTATAATGAGAAGTGAGGCAGTGGAGCGAAAGAATTTCGCGTATATATCTCTGGTGAAGGGTATATAATTTCGCAATACAGAAATATGTGAAGGATTGCCGTACGCGTAACAGCCATTGAGTGCGTGCGTGCGTGCGTGCGTGCGTGCGTGCGTGCGTGCGTGCATGCGTGCGTGCATGTGTTCATTACCCAATACGCTTCTCGCAGTTTTTTTTCATTATTTCGAAAGATACATGGTACAATTTAAGGTAATTAAATCACATTTTAATATAAAATACCATTAAACTTTTTGTTTAAATCTCACAGACCTGTGTGTAAACTCTCCGGGAAAATCTCCCTCAACCTGCGTAATGGACATGCTGTGAACAGCTAACTATATATTCATACACCCCTCGTGTGTGTGCGTGACGTGATAAATAGCACGTAAAACTAATAGCTCATCTCACCGCCTCTCTCTCTCTCTCTCTCTCTCTCTCTCTCTCTCTCT
>NW_014577424.1:159260-160243 GCF_000485595.1 Priapulus caudatus
CACACACACACACACACACAAACACGAACACACACACACACACACACACACACACACACACAAACACACACGAGCACACACACGTACATCGTACATGCACGCACGCATGCACGCACGCATACACCAGGACGCACGCACGCGCACATGCACGCACGCATACAGAAGGACGCACGCACGCGCGGGGGAGGGGGTGGTCGGTGTTCACGGATGAATACAAGTTGCCACGGTAACAGCATCATCGCGCTACGTGTGCCTTTCCTGGCCGGCGAATCGCTTTGCTGTGTAATTTCATGTGAAATCCCGAGCTGAATTATTTAACGCTAGCACGTCTATACGGGCTCCGGCGTTTCCCCTACCCGCGGCTATCTACCGCAGTTCTAAGACACTAGAATCTACCGTATACGTGGTGTTTAAAAGAAGAAAATCTCTGCGCGTGTAATTTAGTCTAGGATTGTGAATTATTGTTTTACGAGCAAAACAATACCGAAAGTTTGAAGACTGACCGAATATTACAGAAGTGCTTGCGAGTTTAGCATGATTATTGCCTACCCACTTAATTTATACGCACTCAGATGGGAAATTTTACGATCGCGCGGAATCATTGTACTGATAAACGCTCTCAGACCCTTATATATGAATTGCAAACGGGATTTTATTTAGGCGATTAGTATTACTGCGACTGAAACCTGACATACATGCACCTGCATGTAACTTGGCTGATTCATGTGGGGAGTTGTGATTCGAGCGGGAAGCAGATGAACGTGAGATTATAAATACCGACACGGCATATAGAATGTGTGAGTGATGCGCGTGCCCCCGTGAAATGATATCGCGAGAAATCGCGAGAAGTTACGACTCAGTCCTCTTTCCACCGCCACCTTCATACGTCCATTTTTTGTCGTTTAGTTATAATCTGTTATGGCTAATAGCTGGATACGCGATCCATCCCCTGTGCGCTATGCATGCACATATATTCTATTATA
>NW_014577424.1:162001-164836 GCF_000485595.1 Priapulus caudatus
GCGTGCGTGCGTGCGTGCGTGCGTGCGTGCGTGCGTGCGTGCGCGCGCGTGCGTGCGTGCGTGCGTGCGTGTGTGTGGAGAGAGAGTGTGTATGTTGGGGCGGGGGTATTAGGAATGTTATATTCGTTCAGGTGAGGGGCGCGCTACAATACAGACATAACGGGAACCCGTGTTTATTTTTGCTACGAGGGAAAACTGAAGACTAAATAACAAGCACACATATGTGGGTCTAATGAGCTTACTCGGGCTGTCGTAGACTGCCACGTGCACGTATGGCCAGCACCGACGTCGCAGAAGTGTTAAGTTCTAGCTAATGCCTCAAAATATTTTAATTCCCGCCTTTTTTTATGAAAGCCTTCACGCTGGCGCGCGCTCACGGTCCGGATTTACGTTCGGGAATATCTAGTTGGGAAGTAGAAGTATTTGCAGGGAAGTATTTTCCAGATGGCGGTGTTCTTTGATCACACTGGAGAAGTCTTGCGCGAGTACGGCTCTCTGGTACACAGGCTACTCCTTATACTTGTTGTTTGGGCACAGCGGCGTGCGTGCGGTGTACTTGTGTGTTGCAGATAAGCATTTGAACGGCATTTACAGGAAATTATCGGCAATAACGGGCGAAAGAGAGTAGAGAAACATTGAGACTTTGATAGTAAATACATTTCGTGTTTATTTACTATAATTCCTTTATTGAGACGTTCCAAGTCCCTCTGTTCTGGTAAACCGACATTGGCTTTCGCCATTTCTTGAAGCGATGCCCCTTTACGTTTTCCCTTCTGCTGTCAATGGAGGGCCAGTGTTAGAGACGAGCCAGTCCTAGTGTAGCCGCCCTACTTATCTAGTTGCTAAGCTACTCGTGAGTGAGGGTGGCGAGCAAAGCGCCGGAGTTCGCGGATCAATCGCCAGGTGTTGCTGCTGCGTGAGACGCAGGTGACGTACATCCCGCCCGCCTGTGAAACCATCTTATGAAATATGCATGCATCTCTAGCAGTTGCTCAGAGAGAGACAGGAGGAGAGAGAGAGGGGGAGGAGAGAGAGAGGAGAGAGAGAGAGAGGGAGAGAAGAGAGAGGAACAGAGACAAGAACAGAGACAGAGACAGAGAACAGAGAAGCAGAGACAGACGAGAGACAGAGACAGAGACGCAGAGACAGAGACAGAGCCAGAGACAGAGACCAGAGACAGAGAAGACGACAGAGACAGGAGACAGAGACGAGAGACACGAGACAGAGAACCAGAGACAGAGACAGAGACAGATGCGAACAGAGGCCACAGAGACAGAGACAGAGCAGAGAAGAGACAGAGACAGAACAGCGACAGATGACAGAGACAAGCAGAGCACAGAGACAGAGACAGAGACAGAGACAGAAGACAGAGACAAGAGACAGGACCGAGGAGGAAGGGGAGAGACAGGGGAGAGAGTATAATTGGAAACCGAGCTTGTACTCCTCTCTGACTCTCACTCTCTCGCCTCGTCTCTCCTCATCTCTCTCTCTATCTCTCTTCTCTCTCTCACTCTCGTCTCCGCCTCTCTCGTCGTCCTGCTCGTCCCGGCTCTCGCTCTCTCTCTGCTCATCTCTCGCGTCTCATTCTCTTCAGAGGCAAGTATTGGGGCAGCGCGGACCAAGCGCTGGCTAGCACTGCACATGGATACAGAATTAAAACTAACTTGCGATGCAGGCAACGCAGCAGACAGTGATGAGTATCGAACCAGTAGCATTGGTGTCGTGCAGCTGTGTGGGTTTCGCAAAGCGTGGGTACGTGTGGCTACGTGTGAGACGATGATACTGTGAAAGTAACGTTTGCGCGGACACAGGGTCTGTAAAGGGTTAGGTTGATCAATGCATGAGCGCGAGACTTTGAATGTACGATGAGAGAGCCGGAGCCGGGCGTGGATCCGATTGTAGGCATTGTCGCAGTGTGATTCACGTGGGTGGGTCTCATGTATAGGCGTAGATTGAGCTCTCGCAAGCGGTCAGAGCTAGTGTGGTCCGTGGGAGTAGCGCTCGGAGTATATCACGTACATGTGTCTTAACATACTAGCAGGGATATAGGGGGTCGACATGATTGATGAGAGACCCGTCTCGTCGTTCGCGCCTGCTGCGAGTGCTGCGCTGCATGGGCTTTGCTGCTGTTTTTGTCGTCGTTGTTGAGCTTGTTGTTTGCTTTGTTGTTGGTTGTTGCTTGTTGTGTTGATGCTGTGCTGTTGCTGGTTGTTGCGTTTCTGCAAAACATGATAGAGCGGTGATGCGTGCTGCTGTAGTGATGAGTAAGGATGAATTTGAGTGAATGATGATGAGTGAGATGATGAGATGAGAGATGAGAGATGATGGAATGAGTATGATGATGATGAAATGATATGAGAATGATAATGATAATGGATCTGTACTAATGATTAATGATAATGATAATATGACTGATGATGAATGATGATGATGCTGATGATGATGATGATCGAGAGGATGAAGATAATACGGACTGAGTGAGGCTGCTGCTGCTGACTATGCTACTGGCTACTGGCTATGCGCATGCAAGCTCACGTTTATGAATGTAATTACAGTGGCCGATTTAATATTGCTGGCGTTTAAATTTAAAGTCGGCTGCCGTGAAAGAGACGAGCGCTGCAAAGCGGTGCGTTCTCGTGCTCCGTGTATATCACATGGCTGTCCACAGAAGCGCGACAGACGGCATAATACTATATACCGGGTTCCACAATATCAATGTAATACTGATCAATATTTTCGCGCTGGAAAGGCTCGCGAAGAATACGGGAGAAATAATTAATGCGCGCGGCCATTGTGTTGCGGTGTCAGCGGCAGGTCTCCGTTTTGTGTTGTTTT
>NW_014577424.1:164846-169453 GCF_000485595.1 Priapulus caudatus
TCTCTCTCTCTCTCGCTCTCTCTCTCTCTCTCTCTCTCGCTCTCATTCTCTCTCAGAGTGCAGTATGTGGGGGCAGCGGCGGACAAGCTGCTAGCACCTGCATGATATAGATTAAAACCTAGACTCGATCAGCAACAGCAGCAGACAGTGATGATATCGAACAGTAGCATTGTTCGTCAGCTGTGTGGTTTCGCAAACGTGGTGTACTGTCACGTGTAAGGTATATACTGTAACGTAACGTTGCGTCGACAAGGTCTGTAAAGGGTTAGGTTATCATATATCTGTGTCGCGAAGCTTTGAATGTACGATAGACGATCCGGTATCGAGTTGTAGCATTGTTCTGCAGTGTGAATTCACGTGGGGTAGGTGCTCTGTATAGCTGTAGATTGATTCCAAGCTGTCGAGCTAGTTGTCGTGGGGGATGTACGCGTCGGATATATCACGTACATTGTCTTACATATACTAGATATAGGGCGGTAACAATTGCTTGATGAGAGAACCCTTCTCGTGCGTTCGCCGGTGCGATGCTGCTGCTGCTGCTGCTGCAGCTGCTGTTGTTGTCGTTGTTGTTGTTGTTGTTGTTGTTGTTGTTGTTGTTGTTGTTGTTGTTGTTGCTGCTGCTGCTGTTGCTGTTGTTGCTGTTTCTCATAATGATAACGGTGATGCTGCTGCTGGTAGTGATGATAATGATGATGATGATGATGATGATGATGATGATGATGATGATGATGATGATGATGATGATGATGATGATGATGATAATGCTGATGAGCTGCTGCTGCTACTACTGCTACTGCTACTGCTACCATCAGCCTCACGTTTATGATTATTACAGGTGCCGTATTTAATATTGCTGCTTTAAATTTAAATGCGCTGGCTGAAAAACGCGCTGCAGCGTTCTTCCTTCGTCTCCGTGTATCACATGCTGTACACAGAACGCGCAGACGGCATAAACTATTACCGTTTTCACATATAATAATACTGATCAATATTTGCGATGGAAAGCTCGCGAAGAATAGGGAGAAATAATGAATTGCGCCGCGCGCCATTGTGTTGCGTGTCACCGCCGAGCGTTCTCCGTTTTTGTGTGTGTTTTCTAGCCTCGAGACGAGAACAACGCACACGCATACGCACGCACGCACGCACGCACGTACGTACGCATACACACACACAGACGTACGTAATATCGTCACAGCTGCCGTATATCATGTCTCTGTGGTCATGCAGGCGCAGTAGTTGTAACGCCGACGACGACGACGACGATGATGATGATGATGATGATGATGATGATGATGATGATGATGATGATGATGATGATGGTGGTGGTGGGGATGATGATGGTGGTGGTGGTAATGATGGTGGTGGTAATGATGATGGTGATGGTGGTGGTGGTGGCGGTGGCGGCGGCGGCGGTGGTCGTCGTCGTGATGGTGGTGATGGTGATGGTGATGGTGATGGTGATGATGATGATGATGATGATGATGGTGGTGATGACGATGACGATGAGGATGATGATAGCTGACGGCGGTGGTGGGGGCGGCTGCTGCGTCATATCCGCATGCGATCGTGCCGTCACTGATGCAGTCGCTATGACGGTATGATCGGTAATTGCAACACGCATCGCTGTATGTGAATATTAATCATTGCCTGTTCAACACAAACGCACGTCCGTCACCGCAGCATTACCGATGACGTAATGATTGACGGCTAGCGTGTGTGCACGCGAACGATTTGTAATCGCGATGTGAAAATACAGCCAGACATGTGCAGAAGGGTCACTCGAAAGAACCCCCGACGGTGGCCGTAATGGGCAGGTGTCTGTTGTGTAGAGACGATTTCACTCTGTAACTGCTATTCAGGTGGAACGTTAAACGTGTCCGTTATAGACGGGGTTCGTTATATAGAAGTACCCGCTGAGTTTAGTAGTGGTGGGGGGCTTCAGTCTGAGGCTTCCTGTCACAGCGAGTGAATGGGTATCCTTTCAGAATGGGTATCCTTTCAGATTGTTGCCTGGAGAATCCTTTCTAGCTTGACTAGATCATCTCTCGTCTGCGGTTTCATTACTGTAGTAATTGAAGCCTCGTTACTGATGGTGTTGCTTCAGCAGCCTTAAACGCATACGCTATACAGTGTTCCTTCTCCATTCTGTGGGTTTACGTGCGAAGATCTGAAGGGTGGGGAGGCGCGTTGTCAGCAACACGGCAGATTCACGAACATAATTAGAGCTATCATGACTTATAGGACGATCATGGCTATAAATATTACTGTCTTCTTGATTCAGTTCTCTGCATGTGTGTATGCGGAAAGCTGCATCGATGTATACTTACTTACCTGTATTGAACTATGTATATCTCGTGAAACCAGCAGCACGACATTCTCTCTCTTATTTCCCCCCCGTCTCTGATCTCTCTCTGCTCTCACTGGCATCGCTTCTGTATCTCTCTCTTCGGCATCTAGGCTCATCGTCGGCTGCTCATCTCTCATCTCTCGTCTCTCTCTCTCGAGGTCTGTCTCTCTCTCATCCTTCTTTCTCTCTCTCGTCATGCTCTCTTTGCTCATCTATCTCCTTCTTTTATCTCGGTCTCCTTTCTCTCTGCTCTCTCTCGCGCCTCTCTCTTTCTCGTCTTCCAAATTTTTCGCTGCTGTCTCTTAATGACGTTCTGCACTCTCATCTCTCTCGCTTTTCTTTCCTCCCATTTCTCTCTCCGGCTCTCTCCGCTCCCTTTCTTTCTCGCTTCCTCTTGTCCACTTTCTCTCTCTCTCATCTCTTTCTACTCTTTCCTGTCTTATCATGTTCCGTTTGTCTCTCTATTTATAATCCCGTTCTCTCCATCCCCTTCTTATTCTCATCGCTCCCTTTCCTCATCATGTCTACATCTCTCTCTCTCTCCTCCATCATACTCTCATCATCGCTCATCGATCTCTCTCTCTGCTCTCACCACGACGAGTCTCGATCATCTCTCTCATCTCTCTCTCTCTCCCTCGTCTCCTCTCTGCTCTCTCTCTCCTGCTCTCTCTCTCTCTCTCGCTCTCTCTACTCCACTAACTGCGGTAACTGCGGTATATGTCCCGTATTGATCAGTCGATTGATCATGTTTGGCTTTGTTCGCCTACTGTCTCGGAAGCATCATGCTGGTTGATTCTCGACGTAACTGTTCTTTACCTGTCTGTAGAATTTTTGCATTTTTTCAGATTACAATCAGAGCTCCACGTTCGAGTGTAATATATCAGTATGTGTTAATAGTGATACGTTGTTTTCAGACGTAGCAACAGGGCCTTAGCAGTGTTGATGCTAGCGTTTTGTGTGATCGGTACATTTTGACGTATTTCGTCTCTGATGCTCTTTATCTGAACGGACTTTTTGCTAGCTCTATAAATTTCAACCTATCCTGTTTCTATAGTCGTAAAACCTGTTGCGGATCTATAAACTAGAGGGTCTGCACATCCACAGACTCAAACGCAGATGCTGTTTCAAGCTGTTACATAATTTATTGTGAATTGCGCTGTTCGCTGTGAAGGGGAGTGGCACGGCGTTAAATTGTTTATAACATGTTGGTCTTCATATACCATTTACTAGACGCATTATCGTTTGTGGAGTTGTTTTTAGTCTTATTTTTTGCAGGGTGATTTTAATACTAAAATGTATCCTCACACACATTTTAAGCATCACTTCTCCCTGTTGTTTTTTTGCAATTAGCCGTGCACCCAGTTGATATAAACTCACGTAACTGATAAAAGAATGCATTGTTCCGCGTGAATTTTGTTTTAACTGCAATTACATTAACGTGGCATAAATTCTTCCTCAAATTACTATAAAGCGGTTCGATCTACTACAGTGACATTCTTGTTCGTTGACGTTGCTTCTGGTGAAACTGCTGAAATGTTTTGCCTTGCGAGGCTATTGTTAGCTGGTGCTTCACTTATGACCCAAATATAATCTCTCTCAATTTATATACGATAGCGTTTAGATTCACCAACTGCTTCCGTTGACGAATTTTACATGACGAATGCACCGAAGCTGACGCCTTGCTCGGTAGTATTAACGGAATATACTGTGTTTGTTTGTACACGCGTGCGCGTACGCGCACGCGTGCGTGTACGCGAACGCTTACGTGTGTGTATGTACGTGCCTGCGTGTGAGTGTGTGTACGTACGTGCGTGCGTGCGTGCAATGCATGTATGTGCGTATGTATATGTGTACGTGCGTGCGTGCGTGCATGTATATGCGTAAGTGTATGTACGTGCGTGCGTGCATGTATGTGCGTATGTATGTGTACGTGCGTGCGTGCGTACATTTACGTGTGACGTACATGCTGTTCTGTCTTTCTCGGCCTCTAGAAATTGTCCGATAACAGGCTCTTAGCGGCGTGTGGTTACATGGCGGTTCTTTCCTCTTTTGCAGCTCTCTGTGGCGACCTGGATGAGTCAGCAGCGACGATGGCGGATGACGACTACGAAGAAATCGAGTGAGTATTACCCGGCAATTACATTATCCTATCTAGCTGCTCGGGATGCAGGCTGCTCACTGCGTGACGGAGGCTGCGTGACAGAGCAGGCGCGTCTCTCTCTCTCGCGCGCATACTCTCTCTCTCTCTCTCTCTCTCTCT
>NW_014577424.1:169921-171573 GCF_000485595.1 Priapulus caudatus
CTCTCTCTCTCTCTCTCTCTCTCTCTCTCTCTCTCTCTCTCTCTCTTTCTTTCTATCTATCTCACTCCATCTCTCTCTCCCTCTCTCTCTCGCTCTCTCTCTCTCTCTCTCTCTTTTACTCGCGCTCTCTCTCCCTCGCTCCCCCTATCTCTCTCGTCCCTCGCCCCGTCTGTCGTGTCTGTATAGCGGGGGGGGGGGAATCTGTGACAGAGACATTCGAGTCATAACAGAGGCAGAACTTACGAACTTACACTACTCGCACGTCATAGTGCTGGTTAGTGCATAAACACGCACGCATGCACACGCACGCACGCACGCACGCACGCACACGCACGCACGCACGCATGCACACACAGACATGCGCATGTTCGTAGCGCTGATGCACACGGTGCGCTCCCAGTCTGTGGCATATTTAGCGGCGGCAACAGCGTTGAGTGATGGCGCAGAAAGCAGGCGAGACAGGGAAAGAAATTGCCGTAGATTTGCAGTTGAGTATTACATCAATTTGCCGCATTATCGCTGTTCGCTCGTCGCTCTAATTAAGATGCGCGTGGAAAGACGCTGCCTGTGTTCGAATGTGATTGCGCGCGTGCATTTTGTCAAACTATTAAAGTGATTACGTCACCGTAAATAGTAAAAGTAAAAAAAAAGGTGCACTTTTTCACAAAATGTAAGTGATTCTGTTCATTTTTTATTGTTAAATTGCTGCATTATACTTCCTATTTTGCTATTCCGTTCGATGTGAACAAACACTCGTGACTCATGCATAGCCTATATATATAGAAAGCATTTAATGTCGTGATCAATATATCAAATCACTCAGATTTTTTGGATTTTTAACTAGTCGAAAAACAATCTTATCAGGTAAGAATTTGAGGATACATTTAGTACCGTTAGTACTTACTTTTCATGCAAAGAAATTTGTACAAATATACACAATGGAAAATTCGTGACGTAGTCAATTTAATGGGGTTATGCTGTCCTGCGCCTCTATACTCAATGTTAGAAATATGATTGAGTTGAAAGCAAAAACACGGACAGTTAATAATCCAAATCTACCGGCATTATAAACCCGCATGGG
Organism: Priapulus caudatus; assembly: GCF_000485595.1. Taxonomy (NCBI): domain Eukaryota; kingdom Metazoa; phylum Priapulida; class Priapulimorpha; order Priapulimorphida; family Priapulidae; genus Priapulus; species Priapulus caudatus. Next base: position 171,003 of record NW_014577424.1, read on the forward strand.
GGAATGCGTTCGGGCTAATATTATATTGGCAATTTGTTTTTGTTTTTTTTTATCAATTTTTGGCAACAGTGCACGTTTAGGTGGTGATAAATGATGCAGAGCCCTTCCTGACTGGCTGCGCTTTGACGAGGTTATCTTCAAAAGTGTCTAGATTAATGACACTGTAGTGTCGTATGAATGATTCATAGGCAGCAATTTATGCTGATGAGTCCGTTGTACGCGCCCAGTATGGGACCTGCTTACTCCACACTCGTGTTGCTTACATGTAACCATTGCATACATGTAGCCACGACACACGTATTACTAAGGCTATTACGCGGAGAGATGGTAGATTTTGATTTATGGTCGGGCCGGTCGAGATTAGACGCTCTTCACTAACAACGTTTTGCTCCCGCGAGGAGAAGAGCATAAATTAGCTGGAGGGATGCAGCATGGCGTCGACGTAGTAGGGTGATACCGCGCACACGCACGCCGCCTCAGCAATCATAGGCCGCCGTACAAGCGGCTTCGCCCGTCTCTCTATCTCTATCTCTCTCTCGCTGTCTGTCTATCTATCTATCTATCTCCCTCT
>NW_014577424.1:174263-178362 GCF_000485595.1 Priapulus caudatus
TGTGTGTGTGTGTGCGCGCGCGTGTGTGCGCGTGTGTGTGTGTGTGTGTGTGTGTGTGTGTGTGCGCGCGCGCGTGTGTGCGGTGTGTGTGTGTGCGTGTGTGTGTGTGTGTGCGTGCGTGTGTGAGTGCGTGCGTGCGTGCGTGTGTAATGCGTGTTTACGTGCGTGCATGCGTGTGTACCGTGTGTTTGCATGTGTGCTGTGTGCGCGTGCATACGTGAGTGAGTGCGTGCGTGTGCGTGCGTGCGTGTGCATGCGTGCGTGGGCGACGCTATCCGAGGTGCGCAGACGGCAAACGCGCTATACGTTCTATATGCTGGCCTTCTAATACCCTGTTTAGGTTTGTCCGCTCGTATACGGCAGTGTTACATCACAGATAAAGATCTGCTTTGTGCGAGTCCGCTGGGATGCCTTTGTGTGGCCGTTGAGAGGGCTCATAATCCTATTTGTAAGGGCCTTTGTGATTGGATTATTTCTTGGCGTTTTGATGATGAATATCGAGAATAATCGTGCCTCGTCGGGTAATGGTAATGGAGAACGGATTTGTGAAAAGCGATTTTCGAAAAACGCTCCCTTGTTCGCTGCCTACAGTCGCGACTGCATTGGCAGGAATTTGATTCGTGCAGTTGATTTGATTATGCTGAACATTTACATATGAAAATTGCGAGCGGCGATATATTGCCGTAGTCGTGTATTAAGTTTCACTCTACATCGCGCATTCTCGCGCGCAATATAGTTTATTGTTATTTGTTTAATTCGAATATGAGATCTGAAGTATTTTATCATATCCTGTTACACAGCAATAAATTAATTGTGGATATCATTTTAGAGATATTATATTATATTATTCATAATACGATTGTGCGGTGTCCCAATAGTCATGCCCGAAATGCAAACGAACCGAAATTTAATTGAAGGTTTATAGTAGAGAGATATATTCCTATTCACATAAAATGTCCCATTGGTTTCGGGTTTAGTAATGTGTAATGTGTAAGTGTTTTCCAACAATATAAAATTATAATTATATTAAACAACATTTAAAATTATATAATTGTATTATAACTATAAGTGACAGATACTCACGATGGGAGGTAAATAATAGACATATAATTTGTCTACACTCCAATCTCGACACGATAGCCTCATACAATCATCTCTATAGTGTCAATAACCTACTATTATATTATTATATTATTTATATTAAGTTATATGTGTGCTATTACGTTACATTATTATGCATATATGTACTATCTTTTTTATACTATATGGTACCAGGAGTAAAAGAATACGTGCATTCTGATAATACATGAAATATAAGATAATGCATGTGAATTAATACCAATAGTACTATACTATAGTCTTATAGGATGTTGATCATATAATGCTGGTAATGGGAATATTGTAAATTGATACAAGCTGTGTGTAGTATATGCACTCCACGGTGTGTTCTTACCTGCATGCATGAGGTTTGTATACTCGGACCTAATATAGACTTCACATCAGTGGTGCCTTGTCACTCTTCAGACTCTCTCGGTCGTATTCCCCCCTTCCCCCCACACGTTGGGCGCCTTTCGTTTCCATTCTCGCAAAGCTGGCCCGCTAAGTTTGTTTACCAGACATTAGGCTGTACAAATAACCGTCGTGTTTTCTCCTGTGATACATAAGAGTGACAGCTGTCGCAATTAGATGTATCCGCTGCCGGTGTGTGTGTGTGTGTGTGGTTTTCCTGTCTCTCTCTCTCTCTCTCTCCTCTCCTCGCCGTCTTCCTCCTCTCTCTATCTATCTCTCTATCTCTGCGCTCTCTCGCTGCCTCTCTATCTCGCCGCTCTCTCGGTCTCTCTATCTCTCGCTCTCATGCCTCTCTCTCTCTCTCTCTCTCTCTCTCTCTCTCTCCCTCTCGCCTCCCGCTCCCCCCTCCATGCCCCGCTCTTCCTCGTCTCTCTCGTTCTCTCTCTCTCTCTTCTCTCTCTCTCCCTCGCCCCCCTCTCTCTCTCTCTCTCTCCCCGCCCCCCCCTCTATCCCGTCTCTCTCTCTCTCTCTCTCTCTCTCGCCCTCTCTCTCCACCCTCTCCTCATCGTCTCTCCTCCCCCATCTCATCTCCTCTTCTCCTCTCGACACTCTCCTCGGCACTGCTCTCTCTCTCTCTCTGCGCACATCAATGAATCAAATCTGCTAGGCGGGAGTCCATACCGTGGAAGCTGTGAGGATTATTTGTGTTGATTTCGCCAATTTGTTCTTCGACGGGGCGGCAGCTAGCACATGTTTTTGCGAGCGTCTTTCATATCTGGCGCTGCATGTGATGTATGTATTATGCTTGCCAGCTGGATGTTATTAGTGTTAGTTTTCTCGCGCGAGCTTCGCGGAGCGGCGGCGTGCGAGATGCTGCGATGGTGTAGCCCCCTGCCGGCAGGACGGTGCGAGGTTTCGTGAATTGATCGTCGGTAAAATTGGCGCTTCTCTATATGCACGTGTGTCGGCGAGAATCTACGTGTGTGTTTTCCCCGTGTCAAAAATCTGTGGTTTGCTGGATGGGGCGTGGATGGGGGGTTGGGTGGGGTGGATGGTGGGGGTTGTGTGATGTTGGGGTGAATGGTGGGGTTGGTGATGTTGGGGTGAATGGGGGTGGGGTGATGTTGGAGGTTGGGTGGGGTGGATGGTGGGAGTTGGGTGGATGGTTGGGTTGGTGGTGTGGAATGGTGGGGGTTGTGATGTTGGGGTGAATGGTGGGGGTTGGGTGATGTTGGAGGTTGGGTGGGGTGGAATGGTGGAGAGTTGGGTGGATGTTGGGGGTTGGTAGTGTGGATGTTGGGGGTTGGGTGGGGTGGGGGATCGATGGTTTATGATATTTTAATGCGTCGCGGTCCGTACGAGTAACTTAACGCGGGACGCGTTATTATCTTATAAATTAATAAATTAGTAAATTTCCCGCTGCGTTTTAAAACCCTCAGATCTTTAACTTGCGTGTAGATGATCAGATAGTGTGGGGGTGCACCGCAACGTGGTTGGAGCAGATAGTGTGGGGCACGCAACGCAATAACTGAACTCATCGCTTATTCCCGGCAAAGCGCGTGTTCGTGAACGATCGGCTGCAATAAACCCGCCATCGCATGTCACACCGTTATATATCTATATAAACTCTATATAAATAAGTAAATATATATATAATATATATATGTATATATATTTATATATATATATATATATATATAAACAAAGTCAAAATAATAGGTCTACCGGCGCGTTTAAAATTTAATTAGACTAAGGCTTTTCGAATTGTACACTTAAATAAATGTGTAAAATCAGACAAATTGAGTTCATGGGGATGAGGTCCAATTCACCGACCCATTCCTGAAATTGAAATATACAGACTTAACACTTCGATATTATGACCACTATACTATATATATATACTATATATATATATATAATATATATATATTGGTTAAAAGAACGTTATTTCTTTTATTTACAACCACCTACTTTCACAATCACTTTTACTACTCTCCCGGCAGTTTAACGCGAGCAACATCCATCCCTTCTGCTCCTTTACTCTTCACACACCTCACCCTCCATCAGCATACCTATATCACCCTACCCCACTCACTCCCTCCACCACCTCATCTCACTCACTACCTACCCCCCTCACTCACACACTTCCTCACACCTCACCCACTCTCACGCAAGCTCAGCATCACACTACACCGGCCCCCTCCATATTCCATCTACTCTCTCGATCACCACTCCACTCGCGCCCCCACCTCGTCCCACGCCGGATGATTTTACTCCACCAGCCCCGCTCCACTCACACTCACTCCCGGCCGTGCGCGCTACCTCGTCAAACCACACCATCCACTCCCCGTCCGCCTCCTACGCACGTATCACCCTCATTCCTCCACCCGCTCAGCTCTCACTTTGTCCGCACCCAGTCTCTCCCGCTCCCCACCGCCCCCCCGCCCGCCACCCCGCCACCCCCCATCGTCTCGCTCTGTAATGTCAAATGAAGGGGTCCGTGTTGCGCCTCTCTCTCTTCACCACCTGTTGACCCTATCCTCCACCTCGGGCAACAACGCCCCTACTGGCCACTCGTGGAAATTCACGG
>NW_014577424.1:180756-182746 GCF_000485595.1 Priapulus caudatus
GAGAGAGAGAGAAAGAGAGAGAGAGAGAGAGAGAGAGAGAGAGAGAGAGAGAGAGAGAGAGAGAGTGAGAGAGAGTGAGAGAGAGAGAGTAGGAGATCAAATATAGAGATGCTCCGTGAATCAGACACATACCCGTGTTTTCAGGACATTTACGAGCCATCATGATTTATTAGCACCACGTGAAATCGTGTTCGTCAAAATTACGGATTCACAGTTCTACGTAAAAACGACGTTAAATTGACCAGCGACGACTGCATTTATTACGAAAAAACAAACATTTTAAATCGTGAAATAAAAACTTCCAACGTTCTTCACGTCAAATAAATTTGAAAACACACGCGCGGTGTTCGCTACCTTGCCGGTACCGTCGAACAAAATCGCGACCCAATCGAACAAAATCGAACAAAAACAGCTCGCATATACGTCGCAGTGGTGAAGTCACCGTCATCTCCCGACGTCTCCCGTCAGTCTAACGTCTAATTAACAAACCGCTTTCACGTGCGCGCGACAAGTGCGGAGTGTTGTGCAGCGTCTGCTGGCTGCACCATGCGGGAAACCTGGATGCGGGCCTCCCTTCCCTCCCTCGCTGTCCGCTGTACACTCCCCCCTCATTACGTTCCTGCCTGCTGCCTCTTTACACGACCCCAGATCTCGTAATGGGCGCTTTCCCCCTCCGCTGCTGTCAGATCGAATGAAATCTACAATAATTGTTTTTTTACGTCCCGCGTAAAACTCGTCCTGCGCGCACGCGCGCGCGTGAATGTATTTTTAATAACAATGACGGATTAATAATGGAATGGGTTGGCCCTCGCTCTGCTTCATGCATGCATAATGCGGGTTCAAGTCGGCTGGGATGTGGGAGCAATAGAGATTGCCGGGTGCGCTTGTTGTGTGCATTTGTACTGCGGCGATGCCCGTGAATTGCGAGCGGATAACTCAGGAGGGAGACGCGCGCAGGCGAATTCAAACTGCGTATATATTTTCCCCCGGAAACGTGCGCGTTCGTTTTGTGAGCGTCGTAGCTATTTCCGTTTTTTCCCCGGAGAGTTTTAGCTGCATCTTCGTCGATTGCTACGGAAACAAATCTTCTTCTTTTTAGAAAAGCTCAGCTGTTCTGCGTTTGAATGCTGCGAAATTCACCGCATCCGAGGTATACGTTGTTTACGCAGTACGAGTATGTTAAATAATAGAGTGGAACCTTTATTGTAAGTAATCGCTCTTCTTGCGTAGTGTGGAGATATCTTACTGTTATCTCCAGGTGACAAGCAGCGAGAATTGAAACCTTATAAATGTGGGTAAAGTAGGAAGGAGGAGCGTGAACGTGAACGCAGCTGAGCGTGCGTTTTCGTTTTCATGGAAATGTCGCAATTGCTTTTAGTGCAATAGCGGTTGTTCGAGCCCATATTTCATTTTGTCGAGTGAGCGCGTTTTAGCCCGGATTCATTTATGGAGCCGACATATAACGTACGTTTTCTATTTGAATTGAATTGAATTGTTACAGCTTGTGTTTATTGTGATGCACAAACAATTTCAGTGAACGCTATACGTAGAGGATTACTAATATCTGAAACATATTGAATAGGTATCAATCTGAACTAAAATTTAACAAATTGATGAATAAGCGCTAAAGCCGTTTATTGTGTATTTATGGCTTCCTAGACGGTGAATAGGGTGAAGTATTAGCGCGTACATTATGTGATTATCAGCTGCGGGGATATTAATGGCCATTAGTAGCAGAAATGCAAACAGAAAATGCAACGTTTCACGAAGAGTAATAAAGCTGAAAGCGACGCCTACGGTATATGTATTTATAACCATATAATATCAGGGAAAAAAGAAAATGCAGCGTTTTACGAAGAATATTATAGCTGAAAACGACGCCTACGGTATATGGTCATTAGTATATTAGTATCAAGGAAAATGAAAATGCATGGCGTTTTACGAAAAGTAGTAAATCTGAAATGGACGCATACGGTATATATATATATAT
>NW_014577424.1:182771-186775 GCF_000485595.1 Priapulus caudatus
GTGGTGCGCGGTGTTGGCATCAGGCCCACGCACCGATCCCGCGCCGCAGGTAGCCAGTAGAAGCTATTGGTGTGAGTAGCAGCGAGTAGCAGGGGCAGCAGCAGCAGCAGAGTAGGTAAGAAAGACAGCATAGCAGCAGGCATAGTAGTAGTGAGTAGCAGCAGGGCAGTAGTCAGAAGCACTCACGGGCAGCCAGCAGGGCAGTTGGGCAGCGAGCGATGTTAGGCGCGGCAGGCCGCAGCAGGTAGGCCAGCAGCAGGGCAGTAGTAGCAAGTAGGCAGCAGGCAGGCATGCAGCAGCACCGCGGCAGCAAGGGCCAGGCAGTCAGCAACAGTAAGGGCACACAACAGACAGCAGCGGAGCGAGGTCAGCAGGCAGCAAGGAAGCAGCTAGTAGTAGCAGCAAGAGCGGGAATGGCTGTTCACTCGTATGACATCTGCTTATTGGGTCGGAAAATTGTTGAGCGACTGTTTTATGTAGGTAGAGTCATAGCGGATGGCATTAATCATTTTTTTCGGCCTGGTCTAGGATCACTGGCAATTTAGGGACGAAGAGGGGCTGACAACACTCCATACACAGCACACGCCATATAGGCATCTCTGTCTGCGCACACGGAGTCAGACACGTCACGGCACGCACGCGACGCACTCGCACGCAACGCCCGCCACGCGACAGCACCGGCACGCCACCGGCCGCACGGCACCGGCACTGACGCACACCCTGACACCCGGCCCGGCGGAGGCCCGCGGGTTGCGGGACACCACACATGCACGGCAGCAGCATGCAACAACACACACAAGATACAGCAGGGCCACACATGAACATGCACGCGCGCGGCCGGCCACGCACGCGCCGACGGATGCGCATGCGTAAGCACACATACGTACAGCACGCACACCGACCCGGCGCGCACGCACAGCAACTGCACAGCGCAAGACCGCGCAGCAGCGGCACGACGCCGCGACGCGCCGACGCACGCCCCCCGGGGGTGATGGACACGGGCCGCAGCCGCACACACCGCGTCGGGCAAACACACACAACACACACACACACAGTCTACACAACACACACATGATGCATCATCATTCATTTATCATTCATCTATACATCATCATCAAATTCATCGATGCATCATTCATCATCATCAGGGTGCGCGCATATTCGCCATCGCTACTGGGCGTCGGCTAGCCACAGACAGCAAGCAGTATGTCGCCCTGGCCACCAGTTCTGGCCCCCAGATTGTGCCATGTACTTTCGCGCGTGGTCTCTCTCTCGGTGCTTTGTATCCAAGAGAAGGCGGTACTCGCAACGACAAGCAAGCTGATAGATGCGTCGCTTAAGCCGGAACTCGCATCGAAGTATGTTTACTGTACGGTCCATTAGGGATGGTGATTGCGTACATCCCGCACCCCCGCGACGCTCGTGCGTCGGGCCACCGGACTACACCGTTTGGGCAAAATCTATATGAATTAATAAGTGATTATGAATATATATATATTATTATATATTAGTGGTAATCGTATATATACTTATATATATCTATTATAGACTACTACTACGGGTGCTGCTGCTGCTGCTGCTGCTGCTGCTTCTGTTCCTGCGATTATTAAAAATCTCCTTGTTTGTGTAGGTGGGGCGTAGCGTACACCTTTGTATATGTTAGTGTAGTCGGCTCGGTATATCGTCAGAATTACTGTATATTATCAAGAGCATATAAAGAACGTGTTCTTCCTTCTTTGTTCTTCTTCCTTCTTTATATGCTCTTGATATTATCGTTCGTAAGATTGTAGCCTACTCGGTTACAAATTTTTGTTGCCAGAAACGTGCCGGGAACTTGCCAGAACGGCAAATTTTCTCTGCGTATTATGTCTGCGGGGCACGTTTATGCCTGTCTAGCATGCACCGGTGTGCACAGGCGCTTGGAACGTCTCAATAAAACAAATTATGGTAAATAAACACGAAATGTATTTACTACCAAAGTCTCAATGTTTCTCTACTCTCTTTCGCCTATTATTGCCGACAATTTCCTGTAAATGCCGTTCATATGCTTCTCTCCAACACGTAAGTACATCGCACGTACACCGCTGTGCAAAAACAACAACAATAAAGAGCACTATTTTTTTCGAATTTATTTTATTGAGACGTTCCAAGTGCCTGTGCCTGTGGGCGAGTAAACGATGCAGTGATGTTTATTGACTGTAGCCAGTGCCCCATTTGGCATGTACGGTTGCCTTGTAGCTTTCTTTATTGTAATGCGTTCTCACAGCTTCCCCGGGCTTCGCAATTCTCACGGAGTGCCTTATTTACACAGATCCGCTGGAAATATTTGTCGTCTGTGTCGTCCGTAGATGAATTCAATTATTCGCTCAACTGCCCATAAAATCAGCGCAAACAATTCGGAAAACTTTAATGGAATGAGGAAGAATGAATATCGTTAGCTGTTTGCTGTTGCCGTATTCGCGCTGGAGGCGTGTGTATGTGTGTGTGTGTGTGTGTGTGTGTGCGTGTGCGTGCGCGTGTGCGTGCGTGCGTGCGTGTGTGTACGGCGTTCTTGCGCTGCGACGCGAATCGCCGTTAAACCGCGTGGGATAGCTGAATTTTTAATGCTGCGTCAACACTTCTGCGCTGTTTATCGAGATTCTAGTGCATAAGCAGCTCTTTGCAAATAGTCGAATGAGTCATCGCGTATTAAGATATTATTGTGCTGCTATTGATCAGGCGATTTTTTTTAGCTGGATGCATGGGGCGGGAGAGCGGATAGAAGCTTGCGTGGCGCTTGCATTCTGTTCAGATCTCTGTCTTAGAAATAGTAGGCATAGCTTATCGTCAAAGGCCAATTGTTAGAGGATATAACATCGCATCGCTTTACATCGCTTCACATCGCAATATCGTATCGCAATCTGTGTGAATGCATGCAGTACAGTCCGATGTGACAGCCATTGAAAACCACTTTTTGCGTACATATCACGCTTGTTTTATGCAGGGAATCGCACTGTACGGCTACGGCTGTTTGCTTGACCGTTGCTATTACCATGGCAGCGGTTTTAAACTGGAAGAGATGAACCTTCAGTTAAAATTTAACTCCTATGTAACATAGAAATAATGTCATCTTTCTCGTCTGACGCGCTAATACCAGCCCTCAATCGTGTTTACAAAGATATGACAATAAATATATATCTGATTACTGATTATATCGGTTTACTGATATTGTAGAATCCTCACCTGGGCAGACTATGAAAGGTGTGTTCGATAGAACATATCCAAGAACTTTTCCATTAACCTATACAAGATCCTAGCCAAGAACCTTCACAATAACCGATCAAAACATTTATCCAAGAACCTACCAAAGAAGCTATCCAAGAATCTATTAAGGAATTAAGCTATCCACGAATATATCCAAGTATACCTATCCGACAGCATGTCGACCAATTGAAATTTGATCAAGTGTATATATAATATATGTATTATTAGCTCTTAATATATATATATATATATATATGCGGTTCATTGAACAGCATAAAAGCCGTGCAGCAATAAACTAGGAGGTGATGCACTTGCATCGACCCTCGAACGCCCCCGTCATCAATCTGCTCTCGGTTTTCCCAGCACTCCGAATATGTTTAGATTAACCGATCTCCCGATTGATCCGGTGACAGAATCAGCAACGCTTGCTAATTGAAAATTGTTGATTCAGTCCCACTCATTAGCGTAAATTATGCACTCGGCTGAAGCGTTTTTCACGGCAGATTTATTGCTAAGGAGGAGCTTCATCTCTATAGCAACGCAGACTCTTTCAGTTAGCAACGACGCGTGCACTCATATACACTGATTATCTATAACGGGTGGAGAGAAAACTGCAGGCCATGTCTGAGTTCACAGCGGCGAACGTCAACGCGTTTTGTCGACGTGCCGGGTACATGACACGCAACCGACGTCCGAGCGAGAGATGGAGAGAGAGAGCGAGAGAGAGAGAGAGAGAGAGAGAGAGAGAGAGAGAGAGAGAG
>NW_014577424.1:187226-190836 GCF_000485595.1 Priapulus caudatus
GGAGAAATGAAGAAAGAGAGAGAGATATATATACACACACACACACAGTGGGAGGGAGGGGAAATGAAGAGAGAGGGAGAGAGAGAGAGGGAGAGAGAGAGAAAGAGAGAGAGAAGGAAAGGGAAAGAGAGAGAAAGAGAGAGAAGGAAAGGGAGGGAGAGAGAAAGAGAGAGAAGGAAAGGGAGAGAGAGAGAGCAAGGCGGAGGCGTGTTCACGAATTCGGGGTTTCCTTAGGGACGCGTGTGTGATCGTCGACTCATATCATCAAGAGCTAATAAATACATAGTGTACAACGGAAAAACGGGAAAATAGTGCTATTTCACGGCAATATTATTCTAATTTGCCTGCGAGTCTATAATAATTTTCATGGTATTGCATTAAGCAGAATTCTTTGCTATCAAAAACAAAACCAACCGCTTATCAATACGATACTCCTAGGCTGAGATATTGGCTCGTAAACTTCCCCTCCTTACTATGCTATAATATAGGTACTTATTAGCTCTTGACATGATGCTAGAAAGCTGACGGCCGCGTGACTGCAACGCTAGCGCTCATGTTATTAGTTGTACTACAGCAAGCATCCCCTCCTCGTCAACCTAACCCTATACCCTACAGATTCACTTCACACTCAATAGCCGCCGGTAGCCTGAAAGTACAATAACAGAGTACAATGAATAAAAGAGTATAAAGTACAATAAAATATTACAAAGTACAATAACAGAGTACAATAAAAGAGTACACAGTACAATAACAGTACAATAAAAGAGTACAAAGTACAATGACAGAGTACAATAAAAGAGCACAAAGTACAGTAATAGAGTACAATAAAAGTTTACAAAGTACAATAACAGAGCAGACTAAATCCAAGAGCACATAAACCCTTGTGTGAGGGAAGAAGCATGCATCTAAATTGTCTTTTTTTGCTATTTTACAGGTTGCCTGGACCTTCTAGTCTGGAGACCCCGGCTTACGAACGAGGTATGTCACGTCTCATATTTGCTTTGCACTTTGACAATCTGCGTTTGATATGAATTTCTGAAATACCATTTATGTTCTTTAAAGCCATTTACGGTATGGTTCTTGTAAGAATAACTGATTCCAACAGGACACTAATCGTTAGCCAGACGTTCCAGAGTAAAGTAATTTAATCTCGTGATAAATCGTCCGTTGCTCCAGCAAACATTTTTTTAGATTTCGCTCGAAATTAAATTATTCTGTGCGATTACAAATGAAACCTAAAATCATCATGGCGGCGAACAAAGACCTCAACTGCACTGAGTGTGTTTGGTTCGCTTTGCTATGGCAGGTATGCGTTACTGCCGATGATTGTAGCGTGCCCGAGAGCTTGCAGCAGTCGTAGAGATGTAGACCGAGGCTTGTCAGATACTTAACTTGTCAGAGACTTAACTATTCCTATAACGATGGTGACTTTATTAGTGACTTGAACACATAACTTTAACACATACAAAATGTATATACATGCATACTACCAGGGGTTAATAATGACAAATTATTATTTGTCAAATTATTAATTATTTGTCATTATGAACCCCTGATACTACATACAACAGCCTAGGTGACCATCCGTATCTGCTTCTCCGAATCTCGATATCTCTCCGTTTCTTCAAAATCGCAAGATCATGAAGTTCAGCCTGTTCTGCTAGCATCTATGACAAATACGACATACGCATAATTTTTATACGCTCTCCTATGACACTATTTGTCATAGGAAGATTCTTCCTATGACAAGTATTGTTGTATGTGTTGTGCGCATCATAGGAGTTATAGGAGCCAGCTTTTATGAACGCAAGCCAGTGAATTTCAGCCTGTAAGCGGAACAAGTTGATCGCGGATATAATTTGTTATAGGAAAGAATTCTTCCTAATGACAAAATAGTGTTCATAGGAAAGCTTATATGAACCGTTATGTCCGTTTTATTTTCATGATGCAAGCAGAACATATTGCAACTTGTGAAAGTTATCACCTTTTCGAACTACAATGCTAGGTTGGATCAGACTGGGATTTTTAATCCGATGGAGAATTACACCAAAGATCCAGGCGAGAGCATACGCCATGCACTGCGATGCAGGCTGGCCTTTGTCGGGGAAACCCGCCAGCACGCGAAGTTCCACAGTGCCGTACAAGAACTTAGGCCACCCGTGGCAAGGAGTCCGCTGAGGAAGATCACCATAAGGGGGTACGTCTCTTAATATATCCTCATATGTAGGTATGTGCGACCAGCAGGGTAGAAGCGACCAGGAGGAAAGCACCACGGCGAAAGTACGTGGACAGTCCGATGAGGAGGTTGGAGGAGGACATTTACTTGCTGCCGGTCTCTTACAGATGAAGAACGAGTAGAACCAGTGGCAGATCTGTGGTAGCCACGTCCAATGGAATATATAGGCACGCCCCTGAGAATGATGATGATGATGATGATGATGATGATGATGATGATGATGATGATGATGATGATGATGATGATGATGATGATGATGATGATAATGATGATATATTTTTATTTATTTATTCACATGTTTATTATGTTGTGTTTTTAGGTCATAGTGATAGTTTGTCAGGTCTTTTGATTCAGTGCTATTTGATGCCAGCTGTAAGCATTCATTATTACGTAAAATCTGATATTTTTCGCTGGTAAAAGTGTACGATTCCTATATTTTTTATGTAGTGATGAAAGCTTGACTGGAATGTAGATATAGTAGTCGTAGTTGTCGACGAATCTCCGTTTTAAGCCAGCAGTTAACGTGTACGCACATGTGTCCAGTTAGCATTAAATGCATGATCTCATTTCTGTCTTTTTCAGATACAATAAAGGTTCACGTTTAAAGATCAATGATCTTGACACTCATGACACTGGCTATTACAAGTGCATTGCAGCCAACGACCATGGCACCGTGGAGACTACTGGAATTCTCCGAGTGCACAACTTTGGTTAGCTAATTATTTTTATTATTATTATTATTATTATTATTATTATTATTATTATGTATTTCTGTGATAGGTTATAACGTTATTATATTTATCTTATATTTGTTATCATATATTAATTATATATTATTTGTGTTGCTCAATAGGCCCGTATTATTTCAGTGTATGCCTGACAGCTATTGTAAACTGAAGTATTCCTAGTTGATCTGTATCCATCTCGGTGTAGTGCACTAGAATGGCATCTGTATTGTCAGTGCGTTTTATGCTATTGATTTCTATGCGCGCAACCTAGCTTTTCTCGCTTTAATGCATTTTCTCCTACTTTTCGCGGCTATATATCACGGGCTTACCGTATAAACGTTACATGGTATTTGCATTAGGTTTTCTGAATGACAACACCTAGTTCTTGTAAAGCCTTCTCCACAGCATGCCCACTAGATTAATTGCATTTTAGCTTGAAGCAACTCAGCATTCATATCCTTTCCCTCTGCGTGCGTCTTTCTTTTAAGTGTCTGCTATAATTTCAGTCTGTAGTAGTGATAAGATTCTGTAGTCATCACCCGACACACAATGCCCTTCCATCTCACTGTAATGTGTGACGACTGAACTAAATTATTAACCCCTCCTCTGTTTCTAGCTCTCTCTCTCTCTCTCTCTCTCTCTCTCT
>NW_014577424.1:193865-195317 GCF_000485595.1 Priapulus caudatus
TTATGGCAACGTTTGGTAATAATTTATTCCCCCTCCCTCTCTCTCTCTCTCTCTCTCTCTCTCTCTCTCTCTCTCTCTCTCTCTCTCTCTCTCTCTCGCACCCTCTCTCTTTCTCTCCACGGAGCATAGACGTCTCCATTTGAATCGTTCAAAAACAGTGAAACAACTCGACTGGTTCCATAAGTCGTTCACAGTCAACATAGTGGGCAGCCGCATGAACCATTGATATCCTGTCTATAAAACATCTAGAATTTTCACGTTCTAAACTGCGGGGGGGGGTGTCACTTTTGGCTTGGGCTAGATCAAATCGTATGCTAAGACGAGGAGGATATTTGTTCGTAATGCCTGATAAACGCTGATGATGGGTTTCCGCCATCACGGACCCTTTATCCGTTCGAAATCCTAGCAGCAATTGCCGTACAGTGCTCTCTTAATCCCTGCTCTCTTCATTATATTCTGCTGTTATGATAAGACATTTTACCGGCTTTTTTTACGTATCCCGTGCGGAGCGAAGCGTGAATTGATTAAACATTGCGTGGGGGGAGTGTCATTCCGCGAGCATGTCTGTTCTCTCTCGGCGCGATCTGGTATAGCCATGACCCAGCCATGAGTTCGTTCGTTTCACGAAATGTTGTTTCATCATCGCGGCCATTCTTGCTGTGAGATCGCCAGCACCGGGGTAATAATACACAGGACTATAGTTCCTGTACGTCTGTCTCTATTGCGTGCGTAGATGCCGGAGTCTCGCGGGCGCACACATTTCGATTTGTCTCGGATAGTCGGATAGAACGCTGAAATAACAACGGTTCATTGTTTTCTCAGTTGAGTCTATGGCGAGAGCGTCGGTGACCATTTACAGTGATTACGTCACCGTAAATAGTAAAAGTGGAAAAATTATGTCCACTTTTTCACAAAATGTAAGTGATTCTGTTCACTTTTTATGGTTAAATTGCAGCATTATACTTCCTATTTTGCTATTCCGTTCGATGTGAACAAACACTCGTGACTCATACATAGCCCATAGCAAGCATTTAATGTCGTGATCAATATAGCAAATCGCCCAGATTTTTTGGAGTTTTAACTAGTTGAAAAACAATCTTATCGGCTAAGAATTTGAGGATACATTTAGTGTCGTTAGTACTTACTTTTTATGTAAAGAAATTGCAGCAAAATCTTTACAAATATACACCATATAAAATTCGTGACGTAGTCAATTTAATGTCGCTAGGTGACGGTTGCATGCCCACGTGCATCTGCCTCCTATCATGTTAAAGGTGTGTTGAGAAAGTGAGCGAGAAAGCGAGAGAGAGAGAGCTCGCGCGCGAGTGAAAGAGAGAAAACGGAAGTAAGCGAGAGAGCGAGAATGTAAGAGAGAGAGAGAGAGAGAGAGAGAGAGAGAGAGAGAGAGAGAGAGAGAGAGAGAGAGAGAGAGAGAGAGAGAGAGAGAGAGAG
>NW_014577424.1:198190-203220 GCF_000485595.1 Priapulus caudatus
TATATATATACGGCTCTGCTGACGAATATCGTAAACGCAGTGAGTTCTACTATACTCCTACATGTCCGCGTACAGTCATAACTAACAACTGTTAGTAGCCGGTGTGGAGCACAGTATATACCAACGCTGTATATATATATATATACGCACCTATATATATCAGGAGTAGATAATAGGGAATTATCTGCCTATTAGGCCCTATTATCCGCCCTATAGGCCCTATTACTACGCCTATATCGCCTAGGCGCTAGTCGCTAGACGCTATATCGCCTAGGCGCCTATACGCCTATATCGCCCTACACGCCCTATTATCCACCCTATATGCCCTATTAGGCCCTATTACTACCTATTATCCCTATTATCTACTCCTGGTCTATATGTAATAACTATTATATGTATATATACGCGCCTGTGCAACCCGTACGATATTAGCGGGTGGGGGTGGGGCACTGGGGCTGCTCGTAATGGTGCGTGGGGCGAACATGCGGAGGATGGGTGGGTGCAGGGAGGTAGAAAGGGTCGCGAACACATAATCTCTGGTGGGTAAACCCTGCACGCTGCCCTAGCCGCAACAGCAGCAGCAGCAGCAGCAGCAGCAGCAACAGCAGCAGCAACAGCAACAGCAGCAGCAGCAGCAGCAGCAGCAGCAGCAGCAGCAACAGCAGTAGCAGCAACAGCAGCAGCAGCAGCAGCAGCAGCAGCAGCAGCAGCAGCCCTCACACACTACATGCTATTGTGATGTGTTTCCACCGCAAGCACGCAGCAGCACGCTAGAGGCTGTATATAGACGCCGCAGGTCGCTGATACATATTGACAGCTCCGTGACAAAGAGAATATGCTTAATCTTTATCGGCACCTCCACGGGAACGAATCATCTCAAAACTTCCACGGACGATTTCACATCGCTGCTGCTGCGTTGACCCGTTTTTTTCTCTCTCCCGCGTTTCCACCTTGGAGACGAGGTTCGCGAGGTTGTGTGTTTTTTATAGAGCTGTTCAGGCGGCTTTGTTGGGGAAACCGTCTCGTGACGTTCAGTCTGTTAGTGTGCGTAATGCTGAGAGGGTCTATGCCCCCCAGGGTACTGCCGGAACGTACCCAGGGTACGGTCCGGTATACCGGAACGTACCCTGGTACTAAATACTTCTATCTAATATGCCGGACCGTACCTCGCCTACTTCACTAACGAGTAACGAGTCTATGGAGTCGCCTACGCCTACTCCCTAACCCTAACCATAACCCTAACCCTAACCCTAACTCTAAACCTAACCCTAACCCTAACACTAACCCTAACCATATCAGCTAGATAGTCACCAGGGTAGGTTCCGGTATACCGGACCGTACCCAAGATACGTTCCGGCAGTACCCTGTGGGACATAGACCCTATCAGCGTTAGTAAGGAAATCGTTAGCGTGGGTCTGTGTAGGGGGTATATACGTCTGGGGATGTATACTGTGGGTGATATGTACATCTGTATGACAGCGTGGGTATAGGCAGTGAGGCCTGTTGCTGGTTTTACTAGCAGGCCAATGATGCAGCGCCCGGGTGCTATTAGAACAGCTTGGTGCGCCAATACGTATTTGTTATCAGTGAAAATATTGATTTGCTGCCCATTCGCGCTCGAAGAGTTGCTAGGTAAATAGCCATTGAGAGGCTAGCATGCAGTGTAGGACGAGATACTATAAAATATTATTATTATGTCTGTGCTGCTGCTGCATTCCACGATAGAAAATTCTCAGACGTGTTCGTGAGTGCACGCGTGCGTGTGTGAGCGCATGAGTGTATGCACCAACGTGCGTGTGTGTGAGCGCATGAGTGTATGCACCAACGTGCGTGCGTGTGTGTGAGCGCATGAGTGTATGCACCAACGTGCGTGCGTGTGTGTGAGCGCATGAGTGTATGCACCAACGTGCGGTGCTGTTGTGTGAGCGTCATGATGTATTGCAACCAACGTGCCGTGCGGTGTGTGTGAGTGCATGAGGTGGTATGCCACCAACGTGCGTGCGTGCGTGTGAGCGCCATGAGTTGTATTCACCAACGCGCGTGCTGTGCCTCTGTCTGTGCTATAACTACTATACACTGGCTACTATATGGCAGTGCGTGAATTTTGATTATGTTTATTAGTGAATGTTATTGTGCTCCTGTGCAGTCCTGTATTTGTGAGAGGAACCCTGGTTTATATTTAGGTCACATTTTTTTGTTATATTGAAGGAGATCAGCTACTACATACCCTATTAATTCTATATTGTTTATCGTCCTATTGTCTGTGTTGCCCTAGTTCTATATTGTCCTAATGTTTGAACTGCGCACAAATGTTATAATAGCAATAATTAATGTACATCTCTTATTATGGTACTCTTGATTGATTACTTTTTTGAGCAATAATGTGTGGTGTGTGGCCGTGCGTGCGTGTCGTGCGTGCGTGCGTGCGTGCGTGCGAGCGTGCGTGCGAAGCGTGCGTGGCGACCGTGCGTGTGAGCGTGCGTGCGTGCGTGCGAGCGTGCGACCGTGCGTGTGAGCGTGCGTGCGTGCGTGCGTGCGTACGTGCGGGCATGCATGCATGTATGTATATATATTTATATTCAGTTGGCTTGTTCGTGTGCTTGTTATCCCTTGATTGCGCCTGTTTGTCTGGTTTTGTAGTAGAAACTTCGTTCGTATCGTTCTGCAGTTGTGTGATTACAGATTTCATTTCATAGTCGTTACTGCTGTCCGGTACATTGCTTCTAGTAGCTCTCACATTCAAGACGGAGTTTCTTGTTAGTTCTTAACAAAGCTAAGCTTTTGTATTTGCCTAAATACGTATATTCCTTTACGTATATTACGTTTTACATGTTCCGTGAGTTCAGCTATAACGAGGAAAGAGTGCATGTGGCCAACATGTTCTGCACGCTCTTCTATAACACTATTTGTCATATAGGAAGATTCTTTCTATGACAAATATTGGCGAGTCAACTTCGTTCCGCTTTACAGCTCAATTCAACTGCCTGCGTTCATAATAGCGCTCCTAAACTCCTATGATGCGCACAAACACATACAACAATATTTGCATAGGAAGAATCTTCCTATGACAAATAGTGTCATAGGAGAGCGTATATGCGATATCGTATTTTATCATAATACCGCGTTCACACGGTCATGTTTGGCTGCGAGCCAAATGGCTAAAATTTGGCTCGGGCCAAAGTTTGGCTCGGTCCGGTTTGAGTCGGAGCGTTCACAGCTACGCAAGGAAATACTGTCTGTCAAATTAAAATTAATTTTATTGCACAAATATCTCATAGATACTTTGCCAGTATGTCGCGAGATGGCGTTGTGTTGCGATTTAGAGTGTTTACTTCCGTTCCGAGTACAATTATCAATCTTGAAAACGTGCATCCTGATCAATTTTTTCGAATTTTATAACTGTTTGGACTTATTTCGTCAAAGTACACGTTCGACACTCGCGGCATCTACCGCTCATCCGATTCTACAGCTCATACCGCTCGCCGAAAGCTGGTGCTAAAATTTGGCTCGGGCTGGTCCGACGTTTTCGATGGGACCAAATTGGCTCGTGCCAATTGGCAGCGCCCGAAAAACCGTCCGTGTGAACGCTCGCTCGAGCCAAAATCTGGCGCGGGCCTAACTAGGCTCGGGCCAAAAACGTCCGTGTGAACGGCCTAATAGATGCTAGCAGAACAGGCTGACATGTGGCAGGCATATTGGACGGTGCTGCCCTCTTTTCTGCTCCGAAGCTTGTTGTTGGTTCCACCAGGACGATCCTTTGTGCTGGTCTGTAGAGCGGAACAAACCCTTTTTATACATTGTTGCTTGCTCTACCACCAATATACAGGGGCAGTTGTTTTTGTCGTGATTTCCTTCTGATGAATTCAACAACAGAGGCCTCAAACGGGTAAGCTTCGTTGATGTCGAATCGTCGATGTTGTCTCAATCTGATGTAGTCCTGGTTTTTTGATCGTTTGAGATGTAGGTCAGTCGCTTTACTGGGGAGGCAGAGACGGAGAGGGATGCAAACAGAGGGATGGTGTTTGTGCAGGGTTTGGTTACAGCAGTCGGCTCTCGTGTGAAAGCGTTGCTACTCTACGGAAATCGTCTGTTTTGCCAGTGCGCGTAGAAATGCTAAGGATAATGTGACCCATGTAGTAGTATATCATTAGGTTTTATAATCATGTGCCCTTGCCTTGCTGACAATCCATGTTAGTATTCATGTACGGGACAAGATATGCTTCGAGACTGACTCTTGTTACTTTGCCGGACATATTATATCTCGTAACTCATGTGTTTGAAGGGATTATGTAATATATCCTTATTTCGATCATATATATTCTATACCGTACTGGGAACATGTTAATTGCTCTACCTTTTGACAACTAGAGTTAATTAGTAATAATTACAGCATATACAGTCTGTAAAATATGTGATAAACTATGGTAAATGTAACTCGGTGAACTGTGTGAAATATTAGCCAAATTTAACAGAGACGCTAAACGCCACGCATAAAATTCATGTGATATCGGTAACTTCGTGATCGGTATAAATAGTATATTGCAGACACTGGTGTAAGAATGAAATAAACTAACACGTCGTGTCGCGTCTTACCCATATTCTTTATTGCTCTCTCCCTTCCCCGCCCCCTTTTAAGTTGCCGTCTAGTTCTCTACATTTCGTATATCTCGTTTAACCTCTCCTTCCCCTCTCTCTTTCCTTCATCTTCTTCCATTACCCCATCCCTAACTTTCTTAATTGCCCTCTCGCTATCTCTCTTTTCGTTAATTCTGTTTGTTGCCATTTTGCCTAACTCTATAAACACGTCATCATGTTGTTTTGTATTCGCGCGAGCCTGACCTTCCCCCCCTCGTCCTCTCCTTACCTCCTCTATATTCATGACTAACGCCCCCACTTCCCCCTCCCTCTTTCTCTCTCGCTCTCTCTCTCTCTCTCTCTCTCTCTCTCTCTCTCTCTCTCTCTCTCTACGTCTCTACTCTACTCTCTCTACTCGTCACGTCGTCACGTCTACGACGTCGACACGACGTACG